>NC_135777.1:23313306-23410787 GCF_028453695.1 Augochlora pura | reverse complement strand
CAAACATCAGATTTAGCTTAACGTTTACATCTCTCTCTAATACAAAACACAGAAAATGTATGACACTGTGATTACATTATTTGAAGTGACCGCTAAAAAATTACTTCGCTATCTGATCGAAAAAGTTCCGCGCGCAGAGTATTCGCATGAGATTCTTAGTTATATTCTTAAAGTAATATTATCGACTCTGTGACAATATTTAGTGTCCGGTTAAGCGAGAGACATTCTGTATCTTACACGACCGCTAAAAAAATATACAATTATATATGTTCATCCCTGTGTCAAGTGAGGTGAAACTGTGATACAGTTTATTTGGAGAACTTTTTGATCAGATAATACCGAATACATGCTCTATTAATAATTTATAAGTTGTTCATCGCCAGTCATGTTTAATTGTACTTAATATATACTACAGAGTGACTGATCCTTATCAACGGCACGTTTTATTATTACAATTAATTCTTAAATATTAGTTTCAGATCCTTTACATATCATTTGTATTCATTTTGTTTTCTACTTCAGCCGGTATTAGTATCTTAATATCATAGCGCATTATGGAATTCAACTTTTAAGTGTTTATATTACTGTTTTTATTCGCATAGTTTGCTGTCTGCTCTTTTAATTGGCGGAGTAACATCTCGCTGATAGATTCCTCTTTTCGATCATCGTTATATCCGTCTTCAGTTTGGACCTCCTGCTTGACATGCGGGACGCTGTGATCTTCTTGAAGATGCAACACAAGAGAAGGTAAGGCATAAAATATTTTGTCACAAAGATTGCATTGGAATGTTTTCCCGTCTGCTGCCTGCAGACAGTGGAGATGATCTTTCATGTTGCTGAAGGTTTGTCTGTGTAGTGCCAAATGTTTTTCATGGTCCATGGCCAAAATAAATTCGTAAGAACAAATTGGACACTTCAAATTGTGCTTTGTCCACATTGTATGAGTTTTTAATCTATGTAAACTGTCATAGACTTTTCCACAAATTGCACACTTCATGCATTTGTGATTTTTTAGTGTCTCTCTGCTCTCGTACAGTCCGCTACATTCCTTGCATTGGTAGGTTCGTTCTCTTCTGCAAGCATGTTTCAGCCAATGTTTCTCCAATTGTGGCAGCAAATCGAACACTAACTTGCACATTGTACATACAAATCTACCCTGATGATCTCGTTTCATAGTAAAATTAGACCCACGTATGTCCCAGTGTTTCTCAAAATTATTTTTACGCAACAAGTTCTCATTACAAAATTCGCACTGATTTTGATGTTTGGATAAATGAGTAAACAGCATTCCTGGTTCGGTGTTCGTGTAGTCGCAGAAGGAGCATACGAAAGTATCGTCCTCCTCGTACATGTGCGTGTATAAATGTTTCTCGAACGAGTTCGAAGTGAAAAATATCGCACCGCATGCTGAACATTTTAGATACGGTTTGCCATCCTCTGAATAGTACAAAGGCAGAGATGTAAAATTGTGTATTCGTGCAATGTTATCTTTAGAATCAGCAACGTTTTCATCCATGCCGTACCCCTCGTAATCAATTTCTTCCATGGATGACATGTGATCGTCCATGTCTGGCGAAATGATTGAATGCTCTTCCTCCTTTATTTCAACTATTGGCTCGTGTTTAGGCAGAAATTTTCTTAAGAATAATACTTTGTTACGTCGTTTAGAACGATGTTGCGATTTGGATTTCTTAGTAGTCAGAGAACGTTTGCTGGACAATTTCTTTGTCATCAGTGCGTTGTCCGATTCTAATTGAGTTATTAGAAAAAATTCTTTGCTATTCGGTGCAGAATTCATGCATGAAAGCGGTGACTCCATTTTCAGATTGTTCCAATCTGTTATATTAGACTCGCTACCAAGCTCGGACTCATTCTCCATAGAAAGAAGCCCGGAGGATACGTCGTTCTCCTGAGACTCTACATCATCTTCGTCATCCTCCTCATCATCATCGTCATCCTCTTCTGACGATAAAAGGGGTGCCCCTATTATTTGTTCACCTGCTATCTGATACTTGTTCTTTTCATAGTTCTCTCCATCGATTCTGCCTTCCCTGGTTTCCTCATCTTCCATGGTGCCTTTTGAAAAATCTTTGCATTCCACGTCCTCCAGTGTTAACATTCTATCCCCGCAGGACGTCTATGTGTTTATTCGAAGCGATTACTGCAATGGAAAAAGGGTAAAATGTTACTACAATAACGGAATGTTTACACGGTAAACGCTTAGGAGTAGAACATAACCTTTTTATCGCTCGTTTGCCGCATTATCTTCTTTTACGATGCTGGGTCGTAAATATACGACAATTACTTGTAAATTGTTGCCGATCGATGCCTCCGGCTGGACAAATGTACCGTACTCACACACGTACACTTAATTCGACTCTTCCTCGAGATGCTTTTCGTGGAGCAAACATTGATTTGTATCTGCGTGGAATTCTTCAAAGACGCATCGGCAGACGGGGAGAAAGAAGCGTATGTCGGGAAAAGGGCCCCGTCATTCAATGTTCCGGACCTTCGCGGTTCATTGTCCGGCGAATCCTTATAATTATTCACACACGAATAACTTTGATCAGCTGTTTTCTGATTACACAAAATTGACAGGACGTTTCGGTGCGCGTCCAACCGATGACCTGTCTTTGGAGACACGGAAAGTACTTCTCAACTTCGTCTTTCTAAATTTCTTTATTGCGGCGCCGTGCGTGCCGTACGAAATAAAATGAACCGATCAAAAATACATTTCGAGTCTGTTTGTACGTGAAAATTTATTTTAATCCACGCAACGTGCTGTTGTTCACGGTGCTGCATACCGCATTACACGACGTGAAAGGCCCATCACTCTTTTACGCGTTCAACGAAAGGTTGAGAAACACTTTCACAGGAACAGGGCGTATAACTGTATACATACATGCACACCATAGGGAGACTCGACGATTTATGAGAACACGTAGGTGTTATAATTAAAATATAGCTGTACGTGTAGTCGTGTCCCACGACCGTGAAAAATTAATACAAGTATTTTTAATGGATTTATTTTCGCTTAAATGTATACGTATGTTTAACATGTTCAAACAAAAAAAAAAAGATAGCACAGTGAAAACTTAACAATCGGAAAAATCTGTAAAGGTAGCTGACTTTCGATCGGAGACATATGACTAATTCTTTGAACTTGATCTATACCTAGAATTAATAATTAAGTAAAAATTATTGTTGTATCGTTAGATTGTTGTATATTAATATTATCGACTACTTAGAAATAATAGTACAATTACTGAAATAATGTTAACGGCATTATTAAAATAAATTGAACGTATCCACTTTGCTCGTGACAGAGATCCGAAATTATTCAAAAGTTTCATGAATTTTCTCGGAGATAATTAACCCGTAGTCTTCTCAATAATATGTTAATAATAATAACGATCGAATTTTATGGCATATTTTCTATACGCATCGCAATCGATAACTATCGTGGACGATATTGACGATTTTGTTCAGTTACCGTGTGATGTAAGGTAACACGATTCTTTCGATTCGTAAAAAATATATCTCACGAATCTAACCGTAATTGCGCCCACGCCCGGCAGGTGCCGAAACTTCCCGAAAGAAACGAACGGGGGCATAAAACTCCCATCTACCGTACGATCTCCCAAATACACCGTTGTGCCATGAAAGTTTCCGAGCAGTAATAAGTTATGCCACACCATATTCATTCAATCCAGGTTATTCCCGAATTTTATGCAATATCTTATTCCATCTTACTCGAAATCATGGTATAAAATGTGTTTCAGCCCGTGCAAGAAGAAGTATTTCAGGTTGCGTAGACTGCAGAACGTCATGCATAATTTCTATGGTAAAATCTTAAACACTACGATGGAAGTACAATATGAATACACTGGGATGAAAGTCGAATCTCGATACGCTAAGATGGAGGTAAAACGAGTATTAAACTCCGCTTAGGTCTCTCTACATAATTAATTCGTCTCTGCCATGGATGTATGAAAATTATTGAAAACTCACAGTCTACCAGTACGTCTTATTTTTTTGTGGTACCTTGTTATAAGCGTCGTGGATTTTTCACCGATGACTCATTCGATCCTTACCCAATTTCCAGCATTCAATCTTTGCTACGTTTCTTGTGATCATGACCATGCCCATGCCCATGCCCATGACCGTGATCGTGCTGCTCTGGACCATGGGCGTGGGGGTAACCGAAATGGTGAGCATAACCGTGGCCATAACCGTGGCCGTAGCCATGGCCAAATCCGTGGCCATGCCCGTGCCCATGGCCGAACTCATGCCCAAAGCCATGGCCATATCCATGGCCGTATCCATGACCGTAGCCGTGACCGATTCCATGACCGATTCCATGACCGATTCCATGGCCGATTCCATGGCCGAATCCGTGACCGATTCCATGGCCGAATCCGTGACCGATTCCATGGCCGAATCCGTGGCCGATTCCGTGGCCAATGCCGAAGCCGTGCCCGAAGCCGTGTCCCGGGAAGTGGCCACCATGGATCGACGGGTAAAAGTGACCACCGCCATAACCGCGACCGTAAACGCCTCCTGGGAACGGACCAGGCCCGTAAAGGGAAATCGGCGGCGGCCCCGGGTGCACCGGAAATGGAACTGGAACCGGCACCGGTACCGGGTACGCTTGCTTCACCGGAACCGGATATGGTTGCTGCACCGGCACCGCCACAGGGTGTTTCACGGGTATCGGCACCGGCCGTTCTACCGGTATCGGCACTGCCTATACAACAAATCAATGCAACATTTACGATCGCATTCCACGCATGAAAGCGATTCAAAGAACTATACTTTCGAATACTTTTTATTTCGTCCGATACACTTCGATCATTTTCTCTTTTCTTTTTTTTCAGCTAATGATTCATTTACGTCCTTTTCGTCAAACTATAGTTCTTTTTACGGACGCCCAAAGATCATTTACGAATAGGCATTTATTTCTATCACAAATTATTTTTATAATTGTTTCAAAAAAAGTTGGAGTCAATCGAGGAAAAATGATTAAACTTAGATAAGATTTTTACATTAAAATTTTGGAATATATCGTCGCATTTCTTGGTAAAAATAGGTTTGAATTTTTTCGAACATTTTCCTATATCGAGTGTGAAAAACTCTCCATAAAATATACAGCTCGTTAAGTAATGTAGAACAAATGTTAATTTAAGCTATACTTTGAAATTCGTTTAGCTACTAAGTTTGAAACATTGATTAGTCTCGGAAGATAATTAAGAAGCGTCTCTTACTTCAGGCACCGGATATGGAACCGGAATTGGTTTGTGAATGATCTTCTCAACCGGCACATGGATCACCTTCTCGACCGGCACGTGGTACGGCTTCTCGATGATGACTGGCTCAGGAACCGGAACTGGCTTTTCCAAGACCACGTGCTTCGTGATATACACCGGGATCGTTTTTAAAGAAATAGCTGGAGCTCTGCCGTATGGTATACCGCCGTACAATCTATATAGAAACAAACGCGTCGTTCAATTATCCTTCTAAAGTTATCCTAAGTCAATTATTTCATTTGTATCGCATTCTTTGGTTTCAGTGGAGTTTGTTAAGATTTTTGTGCTATTACCCTCCGTGGGCTAAATCGAAAGATGGGAACTTTAGCCCTTTCCAACCATGATCGCTTGACCACGGTAGTCCATGACCGTATCCATGGTGGTTCGGTATACCAATCCATCCGCCGGTGTCGAGGATACCTCGTTTATTTTGTTTAGATTCGCTTGTTTCCGTCGAGAAAACGGAACCGCAAAGAAGTATCAGAAACAGCTAAAATTAAATTGATCTCAAGCTCGTTATCAGGAATTTTTTCGTAGTAGCCTCTTGTTAAATCATATAATTTCTTATCTTCAATATTCCAAGTATTACGACCGTTCGCAGGTTGCGATAGAAATTATTACATAACGCGATACATGTTCACACTTTTGAAAATTCTGTTCATCGAGCATGTGATTGACTCGATCAATATTTTTGAGAACACGATATGCAATTGAAACAATATATTGCTCAAGCTAAGTTAAAAATTTTAAACACGCCGACTGCCACTCCAGTTGCCGATAAAGAAATAGATTGCGTTGAAAATAAATAAAACATCGCAGCAGAAAAAGCATTTAAGTAGTTTGCCAGAAAGTTTACTATCACCAAAAATTATTTAATTCCATTCGACGTGTTGCTTTAATGAACTCCGCGAATGTAAAGCGGTCGAAACGATGCAACGATGCTTCGTATTTAATTCGTGCGACGGCCTGTGGTCCGGCGGCGATAATTAAGAATCCGCGTACACTTAAAGTTAACTCGGCAAACGACGATACTTATCGGACGATGAACGAGAATCTATGGACCGAAGCAAAAGCGAGAAGGAACTTGCACGTAGAACGGTATCACTTCACGATACAAAACGATACTCGGACACCTGTGAGTGCTGTTTGCGTTTTCTTACCGGGATCACAGACATTGTTCTCTCGTTGTGAAGAAACTGTTCGGATCCTCGAGAAAACGGTAGCTTTATATATTTGCTGTACCAGTCTGCTCTATAGATCGATGAATCTGGATAGAGGTCCAGGTCAAGTTCCCGTCTTTGATTGGATCAGGAACTCGGCCTTGTCAATTGGTTCGCCCAGCGTTTCCGGTGAAGAAAGTGGCCAAGAGTTGTAATGAATCTGGTTCATGTTTAATTCTATATTTGGAATTTGTATGTAATGCTCTTATGTTTTCAGCGTAAATCAAGCTTGTAATGGTGAGTGCAAGAAATTGATTGGTAATTTTGTATTCGATTTATTATAAAGGCAGATTATCATAGAATTAATATCCACATGATGAAATTCTGCTAGTAATATTTGATAATGATTTAATTTATTTTTATGAAGCGAAAAATCAGGAAAATGTTTTTAATTTCTTATATTTCGTTTCAGAGTGAATTATTCTATCCTCGCGTGAAGTACACTTTGCAGCTAACACGTGCGAGTCTGGTGAAAACGTTATCCATCGATTTAGTCTGGCATAAATAAAATTTGCGACGTTACATGCATCGCGTTCTACATGCAGGTGACCGTAGAACGGATTACACGTAGACAGTGCATGTATTGTCCTGGCATTCAATAATGGATAGGAACAGCGAATCAAATTAAGCTCGATCCACGGAAAAAACGATATATTCATTCATCGGCTCGGGCGGAAATCAATTAAGAATTAATTTCGTGCCGGCCAACTTGACCGCCATATTTTGTCACTGTGTAACAAGGCGTTCTTGGACACGTTCGAGCCGTGTTATGGAATCGACGGGGGAGCATAACAATGAATAATGAATGACAGGTAGCGGCCGGCATTAGAAGTGGCTCAGACGTATTAGAAAATGAAAGTTAGGAAAGTTCGCGGATGCGGCCAACGCGGAAACCGGCTAATGTCTCTGGTACAAGAAAAGCTACGGCTGGTCTCTCGTTGATCTCGTTAGCGGAGCAAGGATTGTGCTTCGACGATGCCGGCTAGAAGAACGTGATTTATTCGTGGGCATCGTCTTTCAGAAAAATAAGCGGAACTCATTTTCGAATATTATGTTACCAAGAAAATGTGAAAATGCATATTCCGATTGATAGAAGAATATTTTATCATATATTTCATATTTTCTTCTTGGTCGCCATTGATATCATATCAAGTATACTGTAAAAATCGTGAATAACTTGCGACGGTTCCATTTAATGTTCTACGGTAAGCATAAATTTCCAGCTGTAGAAGGAAAAATATGCTAACCACGCGTTCCATGATACAATATCCGAAGCGTCCGCGGCGTCTAATCCACTTTTCACGCTTACGCAAAGAACATTAGTATTCTTGGACTCGTCGCAGGCACGCTTCCGTCAGGATGTCGTGAAACAGATGAAAAAACGTAACGATACCGTCGGCATCGCATAACCAGGCTTATAGGGACGCGTGTCACGATTGCAAGCGGCGAGCGGCTCTTATTAATTTGACCGTTCACGTTCGAGAATTTTCACCGGGCGGCTATCCGACGATCTCCTGTACGCGGACTGTCATTTCTAACGATGATGCTACCCCGTGTCCGCCGCCGCGGGAGAGGTGTCTTCGTTCGCGGCACGAAAGAAAAGCGGTCGTGACCGCTATTTGGCCATCACCCAGGATTGGGTAGCAGCGAAAGTCCATTGACAACGGCGATGACGACTCGTCTTCGTAGTGTCATGTCTTGCCCGCTTGTGCCCTATAAATATATATGGGGGTCACAAGCAACGAGCAGACGCAGTTTTCCTTCGGCCCCGTAGCTGCCAACTAGGATTTTGGGAGCCAGGCTGCGCCGCCATCATGAAGTTACTTCTGGTATTTACTGAACTTACACTGTCGTTGATCGTTTTTCTTTACTCTTCGTGGATTATGGATGCTAACCGACAGAGTTTTGCATAAATAGACATTTGACCTTCCGAGGTCAATGCAGGCATATCGATTGCATAAAGTTTCATGCACTTCAACGTTTTTTGAAAAAATTATTAGGTGGTGAAGTCCTTAGGCGGAAGTGTCGAAAGAAAGCGACTTTCATAATATTATTATTATTAGTTCGTAGTGCGGTAGAAAATTGATGATGAATTGTGAAATTCATTTGACACAGTTCAGACTTTGGTGCACCATTTCGTTGATAAGCACGCATTAATTTTGTAATTACTCATCGTAGGGGATTTATGCAACACAGCCCTATTATAATTTAATACAATCCATTTATTGTTATTATATTTGATATTTATCGACGCTTCGGTTTCAGATTTTGCCGCTGCTTTTAGTAGCCAGTGCAGCAATCACAGTAAATAAGCGGGAGAAAGAGAGCCCGGCTGTCGTTAAAAAACACGACAAGAGAGGTCTCCTCAATTTGGGATACGGACTGTCGCCTGAACAGGTCTATGCGGCTCCTGAACCGGCACCTGTCTACGAATCGCCAATTCCTGATGGTTTGCCAATCGGTGCGCACTTTGAGGCTGCCGCACCACCGGTACCTCCTCCAGCTTTAGCACACCCAGCTCGTTAGTATTATTTCCATTATTCTTGTCGGCTGTAAGAATAACAAACCTTTTATCCGCGAGCGATAAGGCACCAGTTTCCAAGACAAACTCCATTACTAATTAAAATGACCTTGTCTTCGTCATCAGAGGGTAAACAGTGCTCTTATAGATTACCTGTGTACCGCAGACGACCTGATCTCTGATTCGTTGTTGCAGCAGCCATTCCAGTACCCGTGCCACACCCAGTTCCGCAGCCATTGCCAGTACCTGTGCCGCAGCCGGTTCCGCACCCGTTTCCGGTGGCGGTACCAGTGACAAAGCACGTGCCGTTCCCGGTGCCGGTCGACAGGGCGGTTCCGGTTCCAGTGGATCGGGTCGTTCCAGTGCCGGTAGCTGTCCCGGTACCAAAACCGTACCCCGTCCACGTGGAGAAGCTGGTGCACGTCGACAGACCGGTGCCGGTGCCGGTCGACAGACCCGTCCACGTTCCAGTCGACAGACCCGTGGCCGTTCCCGTGCCTGTACCAAAACCGTACCCGGTGCCCTTCGAGAAGGTGGTCCACGTGGACAGACCGTACCCAGTCCACGTGGCTGTGCCTTACCACGTGCCAAAACCTTACCCCGTGCCAGTCGCTATTCACGCCCACAAATCTCACAGTTGGCTGAAATGGTGATGACTTATGTCACCGCTCTCTATGTCATCCGTTAGATACGAACGGCTATGCGAAAACGATGGAATAACTGGCAAGATCCTGGGCACTTCTGACTCTTCGAAAAATTTTAGTTTATTGCTACCGTGATTTCTAGTCGAAAGAAATTTTGACAGAGTTTTGATTGTATTTTAAACATTGGCAAATAAAATTGTAATGACGAGTCACCGGTGACTGAGAACTGGCTAGATGGGGGCTAACGTATGCAGGGGACTGGAATATTACGTGTATATTTCATTATTGATATTAAAAGTCAGCGGTCACTTCTGCAACCGATATGATATTTTTGTAAACTCGCTCTTATTTATTTTCCTGCTCCTTCATCGTTTTTCCGCGCATTTCTCTGAACCATGTATAAAGTGTTGCGGATCGGAAACTAGAAACGTTTACGGCGATGTATACATGTATATGTATGCATAGCGAATTCGCCCTTGAAGCGGTTAACTAGAAGCATGGTTTTCATTTTGAATGTGATCGATGTAATGCCGATAAAGCCTCTATAATTTCATAGCTTTTAGCGTAACATTATCATGAGACCTGCACCGAATGGAAACGTGCGGCCACGTTCGGGAAAAAAAACTGTAAAATATATCGTAGTAACCAGTTAATAGAATATTTAGCTGCATCGACAACACGGAAATAGCATTTATTCCAACAACTTCGCACTTTGTCCTTGCTGATGCTACAAATTCACTTATAATTTAAGTAAATGGAAAGTACTATATACTGTTTTCACGCCTAGACCTGTCTTTTTGCATACGATAATAGACGATTGTGTACATTAGTGGGGTGTGAAGGACATAATCGTGATAGATCGTCATTTCTCTGATTTATGACAAAACGATAAAAACTGTAACGAAATTGGTCAATGTAAATGGTTATGTAAATATGCGTTTCCAAGATTATTTATATGACGAATCCGCTAATTAACTCGTTGCTTCAATGGCACGTATTAATAACTGGACAGAGGATCTTTATGTTAATGATAAATTGAATTATTAGTGAAATATTTCGTCATATGAAAAAATCATAGGTTTGAGCATAGTGTTTCCAACAATGGACTTTTCCTGATAACACAGACTGCGAATTTGTTTTTCGTAAAATACGCCAGGATATTAACAGAACAAATATTATTTCATCTCGCTGACAACTGAATCTTTTTAGCAAACACATTTCTTTTTATTCCGTTTCGCGTTCACGAAAAGTCCCGTTCACTGGCAAAAATCTATCCACCGTTTATCATTTATTTAATCATTTAACTCGAACCGTTCGTGATAATGACTGTATCTTTCTGGTGTTAAACTTTCGCGGGACGTCACGGTATAGCCACAATGACGTGCATAGTACAGAACATCACTGAAGTTCTTGTTTCGATCATACGCCGGCCGCCGCAGATCTATAGCAGCCTCATATTTAATAAATTCTTCCGCACCTTCGCGTTCAATAGGCGTTACACTTGACACCAGGCAACTACGTAGCGTTTCCGGAATAAATCTGTACCTTGAACTAGTCAGTGAAAGCACCGTTTCAATGCACGGTCTTTACCTGTTATGAAATTTTATTTACAAGATTTTGTTTGTCGCAGAAATTAGTTTCCCAAATGACTGTACAAAATAAATAGTTTCCCAATAAATATTAAAATCTCAAATAAATAGTAATTGTAATTTTTTCCAAATAAATTGTAAATACAATTTCATTTGAATCTTTTTTCGAATAAGTTATAAATGTAATTTTCCTTTTACAAATTATAAGTTTCCTAGAATCACCCGTAGAAATATCATTTTAACAGGTTTTAACGAGCTTATCTGTACGAATCGTAGAATTCATTGTTACTAATTACGCCTGATTACATTGTTAGCAACTTCTTATTTAAAGTCACGATGACATTTAGATAATAATTGTAACGTCATAGAACAGGGAATCGTGAACGTGGAATTCCACACTCTGCGTAAAATAATGTATTGCAGCGGGCAAATAACATATAAACAAATATATTAAAATTAGTAGAAATACATTACAAAAGTACAGATGTCTAACCGGGCAGAAGAGCGCGTATTAACGTGTTAAAGCTCGCATTACAGAGTCGAAAAAAAATCATTGATGGCGTAGTGGGGATGAAAAGACGTTAGACAGTGGACAACGGTGTCGGCGCGCCACCGTATCGGCGATCGGATCGCGCAGTCTTTTCTTGTTCGCGGGCATACCAAGATCGTCCGCTCTGGATCGCCGCCCCGCGAGAACCTGGTCATCCTTAATCGCATCGTCTCGAAGAATTCGTGATTTTGTCAAGGTGTGCGAACAGTTACCGACACAACAATTTCACCCGGAAAACGGAGAATGTGGAACAGGGCTCTCCTAAGGGCTCTCTCTCCCTCTTTGTCGAGGGCTCGCTAGGGTCGCGGAGGAGGTCTTCACGGTCTCAGTGTGTACCGAAAGCAGCGGAGAACCGTTTTCTCGCGACAAAGAATGCGTGTCGTACGACTCGCGTACGATTTAGGCGGCCGTCTTTTTCGCCGGAGCGTCAACCTTAGCCTGTACACGTCGCTTTTGGGCTTGCTCTCGTTCGTAACAACCGGCCGGAAGCTCCGGGATAAGCTACCGAACGTTTCCAAGGTCTCCGAGATTTCATAAAAACCGGATGTCGCGATCCCGATCAATTACGACGACTATTTTGTCGGATTGCAACGGAATTATTCACTCGAATACGGATTTGCTACTATTTTGTTGGATTATTTTTCTACTGTTTTGTTGGATTATGTTTTTACGACATTATTGGATTACTTTTTTACTACGTTATTAGACTATATTGCTACCATTTTCTTGGATTACTTTCTCGCTTTATTTGTGGATTATTTATTTTTTAAGTATTTATCCGTGTGAACGGGGGTGCAGAATTTCACTGCTATTTTCCCCGAAGGGCGATCGCGTCGACAAATGCCGTTGAATAATTGAAAAATTAACATTTCTGGTTCTGCCTAGTATATCTACAGCATGAAGCCGAAAAAATTGGGAATCATCGGCGGGAGTATGTTCAGTTTCGGACTATTCTTCCTTACTTTCACCTTTCCGACCATTCTCAGATCGCAGGTCAAGAAAGTAAGTGTTTGATCGTGTTCGTTTCGTGTAGTTCTCCTTAATTTATAAAAACAATTATTACCGTCATTGTTTTCCTAAATTGCTAATAACTAGACTGTGGGTCTTAGAATATAATCAATAATATATTATATAATACTAATATAATAATGTAATAGGTCGTAAAAATCCGCAATCTACTAATGATTCTCTTCCACTACAATTTAACTAATTGGAAAAATATAAATGTCACCCTCATGGCCGTCCACTCTGCTTTCCGCAGGTTGTCCCTAACCCAATCATTACCGCCGCGGCTCGGTTATACTCTTATTACTGTAATCGTCACGTGACCCAGCTCCTTTCATTATCCTTTGTTTCATTTTTACTTCGTCGCGAACAATCGTTTTCATCGGCGTGGCTTTGACACGCATGTCTTTGCCTTCCGCCGCCGACGGCCGGCAGATCGCAAGCTCGATTCCAATGTATGATCGTATTTTCAGCAAGTAGCTCTTAAACCAGGTTCCGAGATGCGAGGTTTGTGGTCGGATCTTCCTTTCCCGTTGGATTTTAAAGTGTATCTGTTCAACGTGACGAATCCTGTGGAGATTTCGGCGGGTCAGAAGCCGATTCTTCAAGAAATCGGTCCATATTTCTACGAGTGAGTACAATTTGTTAAAATTAATTAAGTCATTGTTTTTGTAGTCTTAGTTCTGAAAAGTAAAATCATCCGGAAGAGATCATTGCCGTTTCTATTCTTTTGTTTGGCTTACTTTTGAATAAAAAGATTGAACAAATAGATGAAATCGAGTAAAAATCGGCACAGCAATTGGCCATCTTATGGTAACCATAGCATTAGACTTTTTAATCAACCAAATAATGATCCGTTCACAGACAGTACAAGGAGAAGGTGGATCAGGTCGACAACGCCGAAGAGGATAGTATAGAGTACAACGTGAAAGTCACCTGGTACTTCAACCCTGCCCTCAGCAACGGTCTCACGGGCGAAGAAGAAGTCTATTTGCCTAATTTGCTGGCTCTTATAGCTCTGAAGTACGTTTTGAAAGAGCAACCGGGCGCGGTAGGAGTCGTCAGTGAGTACACACTATCGAAATCACCACTCCCACCCCCCCCCCCCCCCCCCCCCCCCCCGGAATGTTTCTGCGAAGTTAATTATCGAAAATGAATTTTCTTCCGAAAAAAATTTCCTTAAAAAAATGTCGAGCGTCCCGAGGTCGATGGGACGTTTATCCGCACGTGAAAATAAATCGATCGTTGACCGAGTATAACCCTTTCATTTGCCATCTTCCGGACGTATCCGTTCCCTGGAAAGCATAGATTCGATATTCTCGCAATTCGATCAGAAGCGAAGGTTAGCTTGGCCTTACCAAAGTGTTCTAGAGCCTGCTGGGCTGCGGATTTAGTTATGACACGTGTAGGTAGACCCCAGCTAAGGCGACAAGCATTTACACCTCTGCCTTGACAATGAGAATCCAATTGATTTCCGTAACCTTTTGTTTCCTCCATTGCCGAAGGCTGTCTCTGCTCCATAACAAATTCTTTCAGTATTTCCAGTATTTCCTATTTGCAATTATAATTTTTTTTTCGTCTTTTACCTGTATTTTTGTTCAAAAAATCGATCTAGTCGTCTCGACTATTTTCTACCGAATTTCATCCACAGATAAAGCTGTGGACAGCATCTTCAAAAAGCCCCCAACGATCTTTATGAAAGTGAAGGCCAAAGACATCCTATTCGACGGCGTGAAGATCGACTGCAACGTGAAGGACTTCGGCGGGACCACGGTTTGCAACGCCCTCAAGGAGAATAAGGAGAATCTAATACCGGCTGGCAATAATATATATTTATTGTCCCTGTTCGGACCGGTACGATGATACTTTTGAACTAGTGCTGGCGATTTCAATTGAACCTGCGGAATATACGTGACATAATCGAGGAAATTATGTGTATTGTCTTTACGAAAATTTTCTTCGAAGATCGACATAACCTGACTTCTGTGAAATCTACAGAAAAACGGAACCGTCGACTCTGCGCGCATAAAAGTGCTGCGCGGAATGAAGAACCACAAGGACCTAGGCCGGGTGATCGCGTTCAAGGGGGAGCCAGCTCTGTCAATTTACAACGGCGAACGTTGCAACACATTCAATGGAACTGATTCAACGATCTTCCCGCCATTGATGACGAAAGAGGACGACATCGTCTCCTTCTCCCCGGAGATATGCAGGAGCATCTCCGCGCCTTATCGTCACGACTCCAAAGTTAAAGGTGCGATTAATTTCTTCTCATATCTTAACGCATTATTTCCCGACCAATAGAATTTATAAAGAGAAATTCTGTGCCTTTTTACTCCATTTTATTACATAATTAAAATCGTTGTATAACGTTTATATCATATATTTATTTTATTTCTTCATTTTATTATTTTTATATTATATATTCATATATTATAAGGACTGTTAATAGTGCGAAGGGTTGATCTATCGAATATTCTAGTCTCGCGTTGCTGATATTATTTTTTCTGTCGCAGGTGTGAATACCTATCATTATTCGGCCGATTTCGGGGACATGAAAGGAAATCCGGACGAAAACTGTTATTGCCCTACACCGGACACGTGCTTGGACAAGGATTTGATGGACTTGGAGAAGTGCATCGGTATACCGCTCATTGGTTCTCAGCCGCACTTTCTTGGGGCCGAGGAGAAGTATTTGGAAATGGTTGACGGTCTCCATCCGAATCCGGTAAGCCGTCGCACTCTTACAATAGTATTCTACTATATTTACAAAATATTAACTATACCGTTTGAATGTGGTAGAATGGGAGTAGCGTGAATCCCATTTTTATAAATTTCAATTTGTGTTTTAAAATGTAATCTATGCGTGTCAGAACGTTGAAAACAGAAGCGAAACGAACGATAAAGTTACTGTAAATTAACTTAACTCTACATGATCTTTAACAATAAAAATTTGTATCTATTTTATAGGAAGAACACGATCTTTCCATGGACTTCGAACCACTAACAGCCTCCCCTATAAGCGCCCACAAGAGGCTGCAGTTCAGCATGTTCGTTGGCCCGGTGGAAAAGTTCAAGCTGATGAAAAATTTCCCCGAATGTCTGTTCCCGATATTCTGGGTGGACGAAGGTGTGCTGCTCGACGACTCGCTCGTTAAACAAGTGAAGCAAGTGTACTTGCTGATAGGAATCGTCGGGTAAAGCGCTTCCTTTGATATTTATATCTAACACCGGCGAGATACGTAGTTAGTCTTTTTCGTAAGAAACATTTCAGACCACGTGTCCAAGCGTTTTAAAGTATTCTCGGGTCGATTGTTAACGCGCTTTTTGGTCGTTTGTTATTCAGGTTCCTGAAGTATATGATGATCTTGGGTGGTGCTGGCCTCGGTGCCGCAGCAGGCGCGTTGCATTACAAGAACAGGAACAAGAACTCGCTGGACGTGACCAAAGTGACGCCGGAATCGCGAAACGGAAAGGACGGGGAGAAAAAATGGCCGCCGCAGCAGCAGATGAACATCAGCACGATACAGACACAGAGCGCCGCGGTGCCCCCTAATTTAGACGCCAATTAAACGGAGTTTATTCTTTAATTGAATGATTTTAACGAACACCGGAAACGAGTTTCGTTTTACTGTTATTGGCAATCTATTTATTTTGTAAATATTCGATTCATATACGCCACAATCAGTGTAGTCAAGAAAATAAACTACGCAAGGCTATTCATGCGCAGGGAGTTCCACACAGTGGCGTGGGACCTCTACCGATCAGACTGAGGCTCTGCGTCGCGTCGCTGTCGTAGTTCAGAATTGAAATGTTCACCCGGTAGATGCGCCATGCCACTGTGCGGAACTATCCGCGTATGCGCCGCATTACGTAGTTGATTTTTTTTTTGTACTGTCCACAATTCGTACTCGATTTGATTTTAGTCCTCGTATATCGTTTATAAGCTATTGATAACGTGATGAAGTTTGTTGACGGATGTCGACAATTTTACACTAGATATTAAATTGATGCATTAGCTAATAGTTCCTATCTAATCGATTGTTTATACATTTTATTTAATTCTCGTACAATCTGATAGTAATCTGATGATAATTAACTTTTTTCCGTTTCAAACACCGCCGTGTTTCTTGTTCTTTTAAAATTGTGCTGCAGTTTAAAACTGGATCACTTATGATACGATCCCGCTTATAAAACATAATCGACTGGATGAAATAAACGTCACGTTCACGTAATTACAATTAGTGACGGTCTTCGTTAATGTTCTCGGTACAATTAGTCCCATTTTATTCAATTTTAAGCGTCGTTATATTGTAAATTGTAATAAGGTCTATTAATCGAACAATAAATAAATGACGTTTTTTTAAACTTCCACGTTTCCGTTCTCGAATACCGCGAACGAATATAATTATTCTGTCTTTTACATTCTCTCCGTTGCCCGACCTAATAGACATACAATTTGATTCTCTCGTTTATTTCGTCGACGGTTTTATTGTTTCATCCCCATAGGATACGGTAAGCTCACGGTTTCCTAGCCCCGTTTCTGGAAGCGACATCGTTCCTGCAAAGCAACACGTTCTTGTAGGCACTTCTGTACTCAGAGCTCATCACCACGTACACTACAGGATTGATGCAAGTCGTCAGATAAATCAGTATATATCCGGCGATATTTAGTCCTCTCCAGTCGATGGCGTTCTTGAACGTCTTAGTGACGGTGATCGGCAAATAGCAGACGAGGAACGACGAGAATATCACCAGAATCATCTTCAGCAGCTTCTTGTCTTTGTTGCACATCCTCGGAGGGCTCTCCGCGTTCCTCGACTTCCCGTCGACGTGGAACTTCGATCCTTTCCTGACCATCGTGGATCTCTTCGCAGGCTGCTCCGGCGTGCTCGATCGCAGCCGATCGTTTTCCGTCGCGACCTTCGAGTTCAACCGTTGGACCCATAACGCGGACTCGATGATGAACGAAGCTCTGCTCGCCATTCTTTCCAATTTATTCCGCGCATTAGCGGAGCCTTTTACAGGCGATTCGTTTATCGCGGCGCTATCACTGTGCGAGAACGTGTCCTCCGTTTCATCCAAGTCGTCCCTCTCGTCGACGTACGGTATATCGTCCATCTTCGTTTCGAACCCGGAGCTCGTCCTATTACAGGCCTCGAGGATCCCGTGGGGAGTCGACGAGTCGACGGATTTCATCCTCGACTCCTTCGTTCCCACGCTGGCCGTTTTGCTGATGAAGCTGTCCGCGTCCTCTTCCTCCTCACCTTCCTCCTCTTCGTCGTCCTCCTCGTCTTCCGCCTTGGTTGGCTCCTGGTCCGAAGAGGTCCGCAGCTCCGATAGAGACTCTCCGATCGCCGATCTCGATGGGGTCCGCGAGCAATTCAATCGACTCGGCGATACGATCGTCCGTTTCGAGGAGAAGTTCGAACAAACCATGCTCGCCGTGCAACTAGAGTCCATGACAGATAGTTCTTCTTGCGGGATCCTCGGGGACAACGAGCGACGCTGGAAAAGTACCAAGAAATTAATACGATCGTTGATAATTAATGCACAGTGGATTTTGCGGCAAAAATGAGTAGATTAAATACATTTAACAATATGAATGTATTACTTTCGACCTGCTGAGTTTACGAATTTATTGTAACGATGGATGAGCCAAACATAAATTATTGAGAAGGTTGAAAGAAACTGAGAATAAATGAAACTATTTCGGTGTTCCAACGGTGTTCCATTATGAAATTCGATCTCGGTGGCAACGAAAACATAAACATAGTCGCGACGGAACGTAAGCTGTAGTCATCGACGTGCCCGACACGGTCATTTTGTATACGGCAGTCGTTCGAGTAGGACCTGATTACTGGTATTCGTCTAACGAAATTTCGTGAGACCAGAAGAATGGCGAAACGATTAAAAACGTCTCAATCGTTGAAGAAAACGACTGCCGTACCAGTGTTGTATTCGAATATCCGTGAAACCGACAATGGTGAATCAGCAGACAATAAAGTCGAATATCCCAGCGAAGAAATTGGGGATACCTCGGAAAGTGGAATAGCGGATGTTTCGAATCTGCGTAAAAGGAAACGTCACTATAAGTTTTCGGGTAGCGACGGGGACAGCGAAAGCATGCAATGCCACCAAAACGTAATTGTCATAGACAGAGTCACATTGGGAAAGATAAGAGAATGGTCCGCCGCTGGAAGATTACAATTGCATCACATTTTCAAGAGCTTACCAAAACCCCAGGAAGATGTTAATTTAAGATATTGCGAATGGTGAAGTAAGTACTACATTTTCATTACCAATTGACAGCAATATAATTACTATTATATTGCTATATATAATTATAATTAAAGAATTATAATGAAAATAATTATAATTATATTATTATAATTATCACAGTTGTCATTATGTAGTAGTAGAGATTCCACATCATAGAATTTCTTTTGTTAGATAGTAATAAATCAATAAAAGTAAAAGCCCTGTCTACTGTTTACGTTTTGATAGATACACATAGCTTCGTCTTCATTGTTCGGCAGATCTCGTGTTGCTCTCTGTTGCTAGTTCTTGAATCGATTCATTGTCTACTTTACATAAAGGTACACAATACGCTGATTACAATTCCGTAGAAATTATTTGAATACAGGCTAATCAAACGTATCGAAGACTGCGACGATTTCGTTCGTTCGGTGTAGATTCCGAATCTCACCTCGCACTTCGCATCATTGGCTTCGGTCTTCATCGTTAAACTTCGTTTTTTGCTTTTCCAGGCCGTTCTCCTAACGATGAAGAAGATTCTGGCATAGCAAACGACGATCGCGACGCAAGGAATCAAGAAAGCCACGACGAACAGGAACTCTTTGGGGCTTCGACCGTTTACATCCGGAAGTATCGAACAGGATCCAATGGCAGTGTCCAGTCCGAAACGACCCCAGCTTTCGAACCAGGTAACGACCAGAACACCGAAGGCGACGAACCAGATGCTTATCACCATCGGCACTATATATCTTTGTTTATACAATCTGAAAGCAGGAGAAAATGTATATGTATATCTTTTGTCGTTTTAATCTTACGATCATCTAACTCTTTTTAACTGAATTTTAATACATTTCATCGATTGAATATCATTTATTAGACTTCTTACCAGCGGTAAATCGATCATTCTAGTAACTACGCGTTCGAAAGCTGTGTTCCATTTATTCGACGATATTATTCTGAATCAACAATTATATTTAACTTGAGTATAAAAATGTTCCTTTTCTTTTCCAACGATTCAACGTTCGACGATTGTTTAGGATACAACATCTGTCTCAGCAATATTTCTTCGCCTTTGTTACATCAGATATTTCGATGCGCGGATTAAGAATCCGAAAAGAAACAAATTATCGCTCTCTTTTCGTTTTCGAGATATAATGTTTATACGTATAGCGGGGACTATTCTATAGATATTATTATATAGATGAAGACGGCGACCTCCGATTTCGATGATTTTTTTTAATATGTCGTAAAGCTCGACATTTTGTGCAACTTCTACCAACACGCGAGTACGGGAAAGAGTTGCTTAAAATGTCGTATCCCGCACATCCGCAATAATCATCGTAATCGGTACAGCTTAATTCCATCTATATAATTAGCGATAATCGATTTGTCGAACTGTGTGCGAGCTAGTTCTATTTTGCCAGTACCGTATGAACTATACATTGGCGCTCCGGATCCATAGTAGTAACTTTTATATCTCGTGAACGACGAGGGAGCGGCGATCTTTCGTTTCGGATTCTTGATCCACGCGTAAAACGATATAATATACCAAAGGACGTTATTCATACATTTCGTAAATTATTTCGCATACATATCAATTAGTATTAAGCTCGACGTATGTATTATCATTACATGTAATTACAGAAAATATAAACTACTTATATGCAACGTAAAAACGGTTCCTCGATTGTTGTTCTCGTTCCTGAATGATAGATGTTTGCAGTCTGTAATAAGTAGTTTATCAGCTACTTACGTAGGATACCATCTAGGATGGCCGATCATGACATAACGATTGATGGTGATCGCGAGAATCGTGAACAAACTGACTGCGACCAGACCGTATCTCAGCAGAGGGAACAGGCGACATAACAATGCCCCATGCGACCAAGAGCTGTGCCAAAAGGTTGACGTGGCTAGGGGTAGATTGAAGCAGCAGAACATCAGATCCGAGACCGAAAGATTCATTATGAAGATCGCCGTGGCGTTTCTCAGCTGTAAAGAAGAAAATCAGTTTCAATGCTAGCAAACAATTAATTAAAAATTTTATGCTATCGTTAACTCGTTATTCTAGAATTTCGTCTAAAGCTGTCTTGATTAATCCAAAGATCTCTTTACTGTTCAAGGTAACAGTGTCAGGGTCAGGGATTGTTGAACTCGATGTCAGCTACACAGTCGCATTAAAAAGCACCTGAACGCAAAAAAGATTGTCAACTTGGAATAATCTTCCAAATTAATGGAACTATCGTTTGTTATCATCTTCTCTACGTTTATTATCGTCTGCCACGTCTCGGAGTCGCATAAACACCCGGTTCCACCGTTCTTTTTTACTTTCGATAGCACACGGACCAATTCGAATGCTCGCTACGAACGAAACGTTCGATACACGGCCGTAAATAAATATCTTCCACGTTCCATGGATACAACAAGTCTCGTAAATTCATCGTGTTATATTGTAGCGGGAGAGGAGAGGCAATGGGAGCTTGGCTGAAAATACCGATTCGACATGGAATCTCGCATTGGTAAGCAAACCTCCGGCATTATACAAGAAAACATTAAGGCAACATGTTGTTTTCGTGGTTTAATTTCAGTTTCGTCGATTGGATCGACACCAGGAATCGGAAGCACTGGCACCGGAAATCAATGGAAACGGATAACAAGGGGCCAATGATCTCGGAAGTCCAATGCTGTAATTATACTGGCGATTTTATGGATTCCTGAAAAAAATAGTGAATCGGTCAAATATCAAACTGTAAGGTAATTAGAAGTATTTGAGTATACTGTTACATTATTTTCAGCTTATTGTAATTACTAGGAGAAGAAAAACGTTTTCGACTAATTTACGTTTCTCACAATTAACTCGAACAATTATTATTTGGCATCTGCAGTCGTGAAACATTTACGAACAATCATCGCCTCGTGAACACATCTGGCGTGCAGCGCCGATTATTTCGGTTCCTAAGCAGCGCCACGCGTCTTGGAACTGGAAGAAATTGGTTTTTCCGGCACAATGTGACCGGTAGAAGAGTTTTATGGCGATCTCAAGGCTCGCCCGGGAACTGAAAATAAATCGTGCATGCATGGCGCGTTGTAAAATCGTCCCCCGAACACAAATCCACAGAGAGCTCGAAGAAAGGAAAATGTTTGTATGCACGGCGAGAAGTTTATCGTGCCGTCGACGGAGTCTTATCTGGCGATCGTAGATCGTAGCTCGGTAAATATCACCATTTCGAGCTGATAAATATCGACGTTGAGAAAAGTAGAATATCGTAAATATACAAAATTATTGCAATCGTAAAGAAACTAGATTCGCAGCGGATTAATTAATAGCGAAGAAATGAAATTGCCAAAGTAACATCGGTGCATGAATAATTCAATTATGCTAATTTCAGAATCATTTTCATTTCAGTGTCCTAGATAAAGCGGAAGCCGTTTAAGTGGTAAAAAGATTCATTGTTACATCATAATTGTAACATCGTCTGAAATCGTAATTGTCGAGGATTGCCAACAATTTCCCATTGCGGAAAAACAGAGCGTTGCGCGCTTTTACTAAAAAATTTCCCGGTGCCTCGGCATTGTGTTCTAAAACAAGAGCCGAGGTGAACCACTTCACAAAGCGACCCGTCTAGGATTTAATAGCGGGAGAGTAAGGCGCACTGGAAACTCGAGCAACTGCGACCGTGTAATCTAGATCGTACACGAGTAAGAAATTCGTCACTCGGAAATCCAGATATTATCGCCGGCCGCTTATTTATTTATCGCCGCAGCTTTATCGTTGCACAATTTTCAGACCACCACCCACAGGGTCTCGAGAGCATTATCGAACCTCCCTGCGATAATCATCGCTCTGTCGTCCTACACGAATATGACAATGCTGAAACTTCGTTTCTACTTCATTTATACTTTATTTTAATCGTGTCAGTTTCTCGTCGATGTGGGATCTATAGATATAAATGATATAAAATAATACAAATAATATACATGATAAAAACTGATATAATAGATGATACAAGTAATTAAAAAATAATATAATAATTGATATAAAAATGTAGCATCGATTTACGATTTTTTGAAAAATCTGAGAAGTAACGCTAAAGTTTACTAAACATAGTGATTAAGATTGAAATGGGTAATGTGTTAATAAGTATATCAATCACACTTTATTAACAGGAGCGTGTAATTTGCTTAGACCTGTCACAACAATTCTATCATGCTTTTTTTTTATCTATTAAAATAATTGGACAACGTGTTCACTGCTTATCGAATAATTTCAAAGAGAAATTGAGCAATCAATTTTCATCGAGTTTAACTAGAGCTCTTGAAAGTAAGTTCCATAGATGAAAATCCTCGGTATTTACTAGCGTTTTATCGTGCTTTTCAGCGTTCCTGATTTCATCGTTTAGGTGGTTGGTGCTTTCAAAGAATCGTGAAATCGTGCGAACGAAGGAACAGAACTGACCTTTCTTGTTCGAAGAAGAGCGATGATGGTGAAAAGGTTGCCGGGTATCCCGACGAGCATGAAAAGCACGCAGCACCCGGCGGCGAAATGTAACAGCCATCGCGGATAGCCGACGAAGAGGACCACCGATCCTGGATCCTGCAGGACCTCCTCGAGGGCCTCTGCTATGCCATCGCGACCGGTATCGTTGCTCGCCATCCAGTACTCCATCTGAAGACAGCATGCTAGACGGTTATCGTTTCGCACAGGGCCGTAAAACTCGGACGCTTCGTTTCCGATAAATCTCGGCGAATTTATTTTTCCCCCATTTTTTCCGTCCGCAAACTTGCACGCGATCGATGGAACCGCGGTTTTTATGCGTTTAGAAGAGAATTTGAGTAGCTGCAATATCAAACGACGATAAAATTTAATACGTATAAAATAAAAATATAATAATTATAGAGAGAAAAGAATTTATATTTGATTCGTGCTCGTTGCAATCGACGAAGATCCTATTTATTTTGTAGAATATACCTTTATTATCGATTTATATAATAATTATCGATTTGAAAAAGCTGACCTTCTCTTCAAATCCCACTGAATTGTTCAAACAAGACCACTACGTTTCGCCTGTTTTTTTCTCGTCTCTTTTCCAATTTCACCCGATTTAAGTTCTCTTGTTTCTCGCGGGGGTCGAGAAAATGCACGGGCGGAACTTCTTCTTTTTCCCGCGCGGAACGTTGAAAACGAAGAGAGAAATCTATTTTCGCCACTCGAGACGATAAACTCTTTCATCCGGGGAGTAAACTTTGCCGAACGATTCTATCTCGTGTCGGAACCCGCGTTCCACGGCACACGCGAACCAGCGAGATTTTTTAGATCGCCGCTCAAAGAACCCGCTTATGCGAAACCACGAAAAAACCATTGTCGGCGTACAGTCCAGGTGCGAACCTCTCTGCGACTGAGCTGTCTCGACCGGATGTCGTTGACTCGCGGGATCCGGTGTCTTGAACTTTCGTCGATAACGCCGCGCGGACTCGTTGTACATTTTAGCCGAAATTTAAACAATTTTCACCCGGCCCGTGAACAATGTATCTTACAGAATTAACGCGAATAATAGTCATAATTAATAGTGATAAATTTCTAATAATTAAAGCGCTGCGAATTTATTTTTGTAACGAAGTATGAATAATTTCCGTATTTTCGATCGAGTTTTTATTCGATCGAAAATGCTCGGAATATTCTGGGAAACGCCAGGAGGCGGGTAAAACAATGAAATCAGTGTTCGGCAATCGGAAAACACTGGTAAAGTGAATAAATCCGGTGGCTGTCAGGTGCACTGTAACAGCTCGGGAACTCGAAGCTGGTTGCGGCTTCGAACAGACGCCGCATTCCTAGAGAAAATAAATGCTTCGTTGAAAATATTATTCTGTTATCGCGACCAAGCCGCGTTCGATCGTAATCCAAAATGACAATTAACAAACGCGTTGAGCGTGTTTTCCAGTAACAAACCAACAGCGTAATACAACAATTAGCGGTATTATGAATGTAAAATATTAAAATCGACGACGCTTTTATCTTGTTTCGATTGGACAAAATGTTCACGTGGCCGGGGATAAATGTCAACGTTCTCCGATTTGCTGAAACAATTTAAAATAATTTAGAATAATTTGGAATAATTTAAAAGAATTTAGAAGCATTAAAAATAATTTGTAATAATTTACGAAAAGTAAGCGGGTTCTTCCACGGTAAAGAGGAGCAGGGGCGTCGAGCTATTTGTTGTAATAAAGTCTGGCTCGTACGAGGTGAAAAGCCTCGGCCAATGTAAACGCGCGAAAACACGTTTTATCGGCGATGTCACTCGTTGCCCGGTGCTCTGTCGTCAGCACAATCCAGCCATTCACACGGATCCTTACCTAGAATAGAATAGAAGGGCACTTACCTTCGTGACAAGCAAAGGCTGTCGGTCCCGATCTCATTGATGCGAATCATTTATGGTACGTCATCGCACGGAGCACTCGCAACCTCTGTTTGATACGTTTAGATCGCTTCCAGCGAGCATTTACAACGTGTCAATGCACACATTTCAGCCCCGCAGTCTTCTCTTCTTCATGACGATCCCCAAAACGACGACGGCCAATCATTTTCTCTAATTGTAAGCTCATCCGTTATGCGAGCATCGTTGCCCCTGCGATTCCATTTAAGTTCTTTGATTGATCCGTACACCATTCAAAATTGTAGCAATTGCGAAGTCCCGGAGCAGGCGTTACACGATTTCTTCTATTTTTATTTTGTCCCTGTCATTTATTAGACCTCTTGGATTCACTGTGAACAAAACAAAAATGTTTATGCTGTGTTTATATTGTTAAAAAGTATTTTAAGATTATAAGACTGTGGATTTTTATGGTAATTACAGTGTTACATGAGTTGCGAATTTTATAAACTTACAAACTTGTTTTGAGCAATTTTATTATAATTAATTTTATTTTATTGTAATGCTGGTTTTAATCTTATTTTGATTTCATCTTATATTTATTTTTAGATCTTTAATGATTGAAGAACACACTGCAGAATCCAAACAATTCGTTGACACTGGATTTTACTATCTATTTATTTATTCATTCATTCATTTATCTATTTATTTATTCATTCATTCATTTATCTATTTATTTATTCATTTATTTATTGAACATATACGGCAGGTCACGCATCACTTATAAAATAATAGAAACAAAAAATTAAGAAAGGTTTAGTAAGAGAACTGCAATTCCGTAAATTAATACAATAAATCTCTCTAGATTACAGTAACAAATTGTAAAGTATTAAAAAGCACGCATCAGAGATTGAAGATAGTCGATGGATTTTTACAATGGACTGTTCACAGTAGTCGCTGCTACGTTCGAACAGGCTTTTAATCCGCCGTAATCGTCTCGAGAAACCGAAACGAAACGTTTCTCGCGTAATCCGCGAAACAAACTAAACTGATCCGGTAACTGGACCGCCGAATTCGTTCGGACGGAACCGTTCTTTCTGATCCTAATAGAGCGCAGGCGTGTGGGGTTAGTGTCCTTCACGGGCGAGGGGGAAAAGCCGGCAAAATCTATTTTACCATTTTCAAGAAAACTCACGCTACTTCGCGCTTGACGGCGAACACGCGCGGAACACGTTCGTTCTGTTTATTTGGCGATATATTTCACCCGCGCGCGCAGTAATTGCGTGCCAATATGTATCACGAAGTCGTCCGCGAACGAATACGCCGCGGTCGTAGCTTTAACGACTGGCTGGTGCACGTGATTTTGATGTCAGGTTATGTCGGCAGAGAACATTATTAGGTATGAAATCCAGAATGAAAATAACTTCTGCTCGCTCAAACAATATTGCGAATCAGAGTCATCTAAAGTCGAATGTTTATACAGGAATTATTATCATGAATATTAACAAATAAAATCCAGTGATATCCGGTTCGCTTAACTTTTTCTTTTTATATCTCTGTTACACTTTTTTATGACGTGTCATCATCAAGCACGTTCCAGACGTCCGCCTGATTCGAATTATAAGATTATAAAATTAGAAATCTGAAATTATGTTATTAATATCCCCGGATATTTAAAGAAAAGGAACGAACTTACGGATCGACCGAATATCTGTCCGGATCTAAAAATCGCGTTAAATAGCGACGTATTTTTGCCGCGCCCTTTATTGTTATCACCGGCGAACAGCGTGCCGATGTTTATGTTAAAGATAGCGTCCTATCTTTGGTCCCCGCCCTCGCGGAGGCGGCGGCGCGGAGAGAATCGGACGACGGTGATTCTTATTGCCGAGATTTCTTGGTAAATTGGGGCCGGTCCGTTAACATTAACAGAATCCGAGGGCGGCGAGACATTAACGGCGGAATTAGTTAACTCGTCGGACGGACAACGTCTTCAGATTTCGCGGGGGCGTCGATAAAATGCCGCTTTGGCCGAGTCTTCGAGGGCACGCGATCGCGCGCGGTCAATTTCATTCGTAGATAAATGCGGAGAATTGATCCTCGATTTCTCACCTCGCGGTCGCGAGTTGAAGCAAGCTTGCTCCGCGGCAGTGTCACGGGGGAAATTGATTGGTTTACCTGCAGCGAAAATAGACGAATCGTCAATGTCGACTTCGTGGGCCAGGGAACATTACATATTATGTATACACGGGAAAATCAACGCAGTTATCGACCTCCGCGGACCGTGTGCGAAGATAAAACGATTTATTACTTGGCAATTCGGCGGCCGTTTATTGCCGAGTTTCGGCGAGACTGTGACGGACACGTTCGTTAACGTTACTTAAGGTGAACCCTACTCGTAGATGTAGCTGTCGAGCAGCAGAATTTTTGGTATATTTATCTTTTTGGTATTTTTATATTTTTTTTTAATATATTATAGTAAAAGAATTATTATTGTTATTTATGATAACAAGACCGCGGACTTTATACATTTATGGTAAAAATAAGTGCCTGACAAACGGCACAAGGGTGTCTTTAAGACGACCATTTTAGGGCGTAAGACGTTCAGGCTTAAAATGAACGTAAAACGATCGTCTTTAAGATGTCCAGTGCTTATTGAGTAATAGTTCGACTACATTGGTAAAAATTTAGACAATCATGCAGCTTAAAAATAACGTTTCCGTCACGGAGTGTAACAAATTGCAAAGTAGCCGCGAAAGTAATAGCCGTGCCGATTGTTTCCCGCGACACTGCGGGCACGCGAGAAGACTTCCGGTTTACGCAACGCGCGTCGCGTCGTCTGGCCCGTAGGAAAGGTTCGGGACGTAGGTGTGCGCGGCGGCGATCGCTTGCACGAAGGGAGAATGATTTATAGAAACGCACATCGACCTATCCTCGCCCTGGAAGCACCTACGCTCGGTCCGGAACGCGCGCGCGTCCCGCTCGCTGAAACCCCGACGGGGTCCCTACATCCTTTTTAAAAATAATTACATTCGGTTACCAGGGTACACCGAGGCCGCGTGTGGGGGGGAGTGAACCAGCTGGGTACGAGCGTCCTACAACGGAAGAGTACACACCGTCCGCCCCTAATAAATCGGAAGTGGCACCGATCCTCGTTTGTTTTTTTTCCTTTCTCTTCTTCGCCAGCCTTCTTCGCAAGAAGGAAACGCCATTTACGCGGCCGCGTCGCCGATTGGTCGACGGGATTAATTAAAAACGCTGGGGGGGACAGCTAAATCGTCTAACTCGGGGGGTGGTGGTGGCCCCGTAAAATACGCTGTGGCTCGCGAAACTGTTCCGACAATTTTTCAAACGGAATAGTTATCATTTTAAACGCCAAATGGAGTTTGCTTTGTTCAGAAATGTTTTTACAAAAGTCGCAATTAGTCGGAATTGTCGAGCGAAAGAAAACAATGCGTTTTACAGGTTTCCGCGATTTATATGCAGTTCGAATTGTTATAATATTTATCTTCCATTTTAATGCAAATTTGATGTGCTCGTATAAAAATTCAACACAAGAAATTAGGAATAAAACACAATTCAAACTGCATATAAGTGGGACATAAATTCAATTCTAAAAATAATTTGTATTTCGTTGACAAAAAAATGCTAAATTATTCTGTTACTGTATAATAATTCGATTTTCCCTGTTTTCGATGGTAAGCCAGTTTCGCAGAAATTGCGGCTCGAATTTTTTGCTATCGACGATCGTTAGAGGCGCGATTAGACAGGCCTCTGTCATCGCGAAAGTGTTGTCGGTCTCCGGTTGTTGGGTTCGTATATATTGCCCTAGATTAAGCCTAGAGTTACACCCCCATCTCTAATAAAAAGTAAACGTTCGACGATTTATCGTCAAGGGGCCGTTTACCCGGTCCCCTTTCTATAAAAACTTCGACCTAAATCGTTAAACTAGACGGCTGTAATCGTTAAATCAACCGAAAACAAACTCTGAAAATCATTTAACGAGAAACATTGTTCGGTCGGTGTTTCAGTTAATCGAGATTATTCGGTTTAATTAAACTCTGACGACGGTACAAAAACTTGTCGATATTAATAAAACGTATCTTCTGATTTCGCAGTGTCTTATATAAACGTTTGCTAATGATTTTTACTAATACGATACAGATAATAAGCTATCGTTTAGGATTACGTCGATTACAGCATTTTATCTGACTTCACTAATACGTTCATGTTCGATTTTCTTACGTTGTCTTGTATTCAATTATTTCTGTAATTCTTACGGCTATTTAAATGCTTGAATAATATATATACAATATTATTAATATATTTAATAATGTATATATAAATATTTATTGATTTAGAGTAGTCAGATTCTAAACAAAAGTTTATAAATTCTCTAATGGAAATTCTATTCGCGCCTTCTAAATAGTTTATGTTTATTGCATTATGAAATCGGCGACAGCCGCATATATTAATGGATTCTTGGGAATGATTAATCTAGCGCTTTGATCTTCCTCAGATTAATATAGCCTTGGTTCGTGGTGTCCGGATGCGGGTTTCACGGAAACTATATTCATCGAAGCACACACATATGGACGGTTTACCTGAAATGTGAATGAATCATTCGGAAATTGACCAACTTTTATACTCAGAAATTTATTAAAAAGAAAGAGAGTGTGTGTAACAGTCATCTGATTCGAACGCTTGGGCCTGGTCGGCTAAATCTCAGCAGCCTGAGACCTTTTTTTGTCAGCGTGGCTGGCCGACAGAAATGCATAAAACTTTTAATCGCGTTGTCTGTCGCGACGCGACCGGGCTTCCCGATTGCCTCAAAAACTGACGCAGAGTCCCGGCAGTCCTCTCTGCCCAGAAACTCGCCGCTACTCACGTACCCACCGCGTTCCTCGTCATTCGCTTCGAGTCCGTCTCCCCCCCACGCCGTGGTCTACTGGGCCCGTATCTATCGCGACAACCAGTCCATTCGCGGTGACGGTGACGGACAGATCGTAACTCGTCGCTCTGGGTCACGTTTTGATCCCTCCACCGGCGATCGATCGAGCCATCCGTGGATCCTCGTCCTTTTGCGACGTCACCGGAACCCGCCACTCACAATACTCGCCACCATCTTTTTCAATCATTGCCACTGGTAGCATCGCGCGCCGCTCTCTCATATTGTCTATAAAGGATCGCGAGGTTGAAACTCGTCGGCCAGTGAATTTAGAGTGCCGAAGGACCGGGCCCAGATTTCGGGGCCTGATACATTCGTCTCGCGCTGCCGTGTCATTGGTGCTGTAACACGGAAAAGATAAATTAGATCGACGGAAAGCAAGTTTCGCAAGAAATAGTGCCAGAAGTGAATCCCGGCTTTGTGGATCGAGAATAGATCGCCGGGACCGCTGATTTCGGTTTTGCCGCGCTGCGATCCAGCCGACCGGAGCCGGACGTGCCCGCGGTATTGCGCATGATCGCCGATCGCCATGACGGATGAGTCGTGAAAGGAATTAACGCGGTGAGTCAAGCGCGAATGTTTGTTTCCTCGTTAGTTCCGTGAATGTTTTAATCATTCATGTTGGCGATTATCGCGCCGTTGTGGGATCAGCTGCTTAGGGCAAATCTTTCCTTAAAGTCCGCGGTAACTAGTCCAAGTATCTGACTAAAGCCAGATTACAATTTAAAAACCTTGTTTTTTCATGAGATAATTTAATAAATTTCTAATTTTCGTTAGTCATTTTTAGAACTCGACAAGTTTATTGTTAGAAAAGTATATCTATTTAAATAAAACTCAAGACTGTTCAACGTAAAAACGACTATATTGGAGTGTTACCAAAAGGATGTGCATCAACTTGAAAACCATATCGAACCGGAAAGAATAATTCGCCTGTTCGAAAAGAATAATTGTTGCATCGAATGAAGGGAGCGAGCAATTGGTCCTATGGCACATGAGTTTTTCGAGGACCACTGCGAAGATCCCGGCAGAAAAACCCGCGTATATGCCGCGTGTGACGACGAACGTGACGATGACAAAAAATGGTCACGACAAAACGAAACGCGAATGACATCCGTACAACTGTGTCCTCGTGTCTCTCTCTCTCGGTTCACCATGGTTCGCATCTGTCACGCTCTCGCTCGCGCCGACAATTTTGCATGCCAGCAAGCGGAGTGCGAACATGGCCACGTGGTATCGCGGTCTCGTGGGCGGGATTTCGGATCTAGAGATCTTGAAACACATGGCGATCCGGTACTTGCGCAACGCGCCAGCCGATTAACTCGTCAACCGGTCGATATTCAATTAGAAATGCACGGGGTGTCGATGAAAAGTCAATTGCACCAGTTGCTGTAATTAACCTCGTGGAAAATGGACCTCTGAGGACTGCATAATTGACTAAGATTGAAACCTGCGGACATAAATTTTTTGTAAATATATTTTCAGCACCGTTATGCATAAAATTAATAAAAAGATAACATCTTTCAAACAGAGCCATTAAAAAGCCTGTTATCAATTTTCCGGTATATAAACTGTTACATAGATATCTTCAAATTATTTTAATACTCTGATTTGTTAAAAATCGGTTTTATTCGCGACGAACTCCTTGGGATTTATCCTTCGTCTGCTCATTTCCATAAGTCGGGTTTATTCGCGCGAGTTCACGACAGAGTATTTATAGCGATGGCAGAGCAAACAAACGTTTGTTTGCATTGCATTTTGATTAATCTTCTAGCCACCCTCCAGCCAGAAAGTTGTAGTCGGTAGAATCGTGATGCTTGTGTATTCTTGGCGCGCGCGATTGACTATGGCCATTGGCATACTAAAAGTTGATCGATTCCAATAGCTACTTTACTGAAAGGACGAGTCTGAAAGACTTGCGCCAATTTAACGTGTACGGATTTTCTAATGGTAAGATAGAGTCATTCTTTTAATAAAAACTAATCCTTTGCACTCTAAAATAGCTCCGTGTGCATAAGAGGAGAAGATGAACAATCGGCTATCATCTACAATTAAGCGACACCCCATCACGGTGAACGCATAATTTACGACATTCTGCTTTGCATCGAGACCAATATAAATTTCATGCATATTTTCTACGGTATCTCTACCCGGCAGCGAGCACCGACTAATTAAAGACAATCTAGAATTCTCGGAAATTAGCGTGAATCTTCAACTACAATGAGCATTTGTTCCATTTTCGAACGTATGCTTCGTTGAACTAACAACACATTAAACTTTCACATTCTTGTGTCACAGTTCGTTGGAAAGTAAAAAGTTCAGTTTGCAATTTAGAAATTTTGTCGCTAAATAAACTGTTAATTATTAAGACTAGTTACGCTGACGAAAATGCTTTCGTCGAGTATGTTTCTGACCTACGCCATAAGACCAGTAAACGTGCAAGGACCCGGGCGCCATTAATTTGGGGGTTGAACTCGCAAGTTCATGGTCCGGGTCTAGAATTTAACGGTCCCGCATGTTTATGACAGGGCTCTCTCCGGACAGCTCGGGAAGACAGTGACAGTTGCTGGGGAATACACAAATGTTCGCGATCATAAATAACCGGATTGACTGGACCCAAGGCGACTCGTCACGCCGCCCGTAAATCTACGGAACAATGACCGTATTACCTGCGCCATAAATCCGGTCCACGGGGCTAGGATAAATTGTCGATCGCTTGAACGCCGAAGCTGCAAATAATTCGAGAAAAATTAGGGAAACTATTTTTGAAATACAGAATAGACTAGTATTTGAAAATATAAATTCATTTCTCCCTAGCCTCGCCTAACAAATAGAAAATCGTTCGAAGAAGCCGTAAAAACGGTCTCCCACGTCGATCCCTCTTGACTGAGGTCAAGATTAATAGTCGACCGATGATTTTCGTGGCAGCTCTCGCGAACGGTTACGCGCCGATATCGGGTCGAGCAGCACTGTTTACCCGGCTCCATTCGCGTGGGTGTGCTTTCCCTTGCACGTGTGCGGCCCGTCCACGTGTTGCAGCACGAAACGCGAAAGAGACTGTAAATTTCAACGCGCATTCTTTATTGCTACTTCAGCAGCATTAAACGCTGAGAATACAATTCGCGTACGGACCTGTGTCCGACACAAGCCCGGTATTTACATCGATTTTTTGACTTCGGACCCGTTTACCGAACGTGTTCGCGCTATCGTCCACTAGGGCGCCCCGATCCCTTCCAGTTCAATATTTTTCTTCGGTGTAAACATTTCTCTCGCCGACGGAACAGTCCCCTCGCCTTCTCTGAAAGGTTCGCTGCGTGTTCGGTCCTCCCTCGGGTCAACGAACTCAGTGTATATACGGTGCATACGGTCCTTTGTAACTTTTCCGGCAAATACAGCGATCAAAAAAGCAATAGAACGTGGAGATAGTGTGAAAACTGTGTTTGATGTACCAACATTTAATCTTCTGGTTTCTTTCTTGTTCACTGACAGCGATCCCAGAAGTAAATCTCAGACGTTTCTATAAAATTAAACACATCTAGGGATCCGTTATATAAATAAATATAAAGTTCATGTTCGATTATCTGAACAGAAACTAAATAAATATCTTTCTCTATTTCCCAATCGAATGATCATCGGAACTATGGTGTAATCCTCGCGCCTGTAGTTCGCAGCGGCGCGACGACGTCACGCTTCCTGCAATCCTTTCACCGATCCCCGGCCGCGATAGAAAAATGTCCGACATCGTTTCCATGAATGGAGCCGATCGTCGCGTCGCTCGAACAAAAAGCAGCGCGACGGGACCATCAGCCGATTTGCATGATCGCGTTGCACGAGCGTGCCGATCGTCCCGCCGCGCGGCTTAGGCACTTTCACCGTGAGTCAACTTGACTCATTCATTGCCATTCGCTGCGTGATTAACTCGGCAATCATTCGGTGACGTCAGACGATCGCGAAGGATTCTATGCTACCGATCGCGAACGTCACGTTTCTCCGCATTCCTTCGGGTTTTCTTTTGCGACATTGATGAGACCCGGTCTTCTCACCTGACTAAATCAACGGTGACTAAATCGATGAACAAGCGTTCGCGTTGACCTTCTTCACAGCAGATATTTGCCGCCATCTTCTGCACTGTAATGCACTATTTTTAGTAATATTTCTTACCGACTTTTTACTAAATTGATTTTGTAATCGCTGTAGGAAAATTTGAGAAGTACAGCTTATCGTTTTATTTTAATTAGTACTCACCCAGTTTAATGTATTCGGGATGCAACAATCTGCCAGTTGTTTCATACAAGGGATGAGCCACAGGTGGTTCGTCCCTTGACATTCACGTTCGACGCTCTGGCTCATAATTGGATCACTATAATTCTCATCCTTCTCGCTGTGAGAAACCATATTCATGCACTTAGTTAATCATTATAGCATGGAACGAGATAAATAATGCTTACAAAATGTGTAATCCTCCAAGTAAAAACATTCTGCTAAAAAACGGCGCTGCCCTAAACATTTTAAGTACGCAATAATTACTGTAAAAAAATGTTGCAAACACAGCAAGATTAACGAGAAAGGTGTTGTTAAAAATGACGATTCTTTGATCACATTGTTGAACGTAAACTCGAAGCCGGGACACGTCGCTTCATCAAACAAACCGAAAAAGGTCTTAATTGGCTAACTGGATCACTTGCAGCCGTCTGAAATGAATACCAATTAATGGGGGTCCCCGTGATCGCATTTACGCCGCCTAAATCGCGAAGGGTGAACCTAATCGTATTTCTAGTAGCGGCGAGATAAATTAGCATTGAAAGAGCGCGGTTAGCTGGAGCGTTCCTTTTGTGGAGGTAACTAGAATAGAATTCGGTGAATCATCGATGGTGCTTCGACGTGTGTAAAGCGTCCAATGGAACTGAAAAGCGATGGAGAATGCTACGGTAAAATTACGCCGCCAGTTTATTTCGTCATTCGTTCATTTATCAACTGGATAGACGACTCTGTATAGCGCCGCATCGCTCCTATTTGCTGCCGTTGTACTTTCTATTAGAACTAGAACACAATAGGATAAATTAATGTAATCTTATTTCTCGATTGAATAAATTAGTATTATTTATCTTTACTGTAATTTTACATATAGAAAAATCATTATTCATTGGAAAAGCCTTGCGATCCCGAAGGACATAAAATTAAAATAAATAATTAATTATGCACAGGGTTTCCAAGAAATATATTTATGCACGTAACATCGATGCGATCTAACCTAGCTTAACCGCCGCGACGAAGTCTACAATTTATTTTTGAAGAAATGATGCGACAGAAGACTTGGATCCTCATAAAAGCGTCGTCGACGCTGCGTGAGGATGATAAGAAAAAAAACGTGTGAAGAGTATGGAATCGATCTTACAGAAGAGCTCCATAAAGATAACAGAAGCTCCGGCGTGGAGCGAGATGATAAAACGGCGGGAGGAGGACATCGGCCCGTGACGGACAGAGTTCCCATGTCTTCCACAAGTTTTGACGAGTTTTTTGTCAAGAGGGAACGCCCGGCGCTGGGTGCCCGTTAATTTCTCTTAATTAAGCTCAATCGAGGTTAATGCACCGCAGCTTGACCCTAGTTTACCAAATCCAGCATAGGACGGGACAAGCCTATAGTCGCTTCATCGAACATAGTGTTTGATGTACCAGAGTATTTCGGCCTTTCGCTGCAATAATTAAAAAATATTAATTTGATTTGCTTTCAACACGTTGCTCGGGAATCGAAGATGGCGGCCGTCACCGCCGCTTTCGAGCTACCATTCATTTCCGCTTCTTTCATAGTACTGTGAATAATAATAGACTCAAAATAATGTTCATATTTTTACCGACATTCGAACAAAATTTAAATATTTCTTGAGCTACGACACTGTCGCAATCGAAAGATATGGAAGTAACCGCATTCGAAAAAGGGTTGACGTAATTCACCGCGCGTGACGTTAGACCGGAAGTCGTGTTGTTGTATGAAAATACTTTCCTGATACAAATCGGAAAGTCCGCGAAACTATGCGACTAAACTTTCGTGGATTGACGTAACGGGGAATTTACAAATTATCCCACTCGAAACCGAGAAAATACCTCCAGTAGTTTATTCGAGTTTGTGCCTGCAGCAATCATTAACAAACCGTAGCAATCGTTAATACACCTTCAGACCACATACGTGTTTTTTTTTTCCAAAAATTCCTCCAACAATATCTCTAAGCATATTCGATTTTCTTTTATTCGTTCGACTATTTCCAGGCCTCGGAGGTTGTTCAAAGTCGAATGAATCACACAGAACGGAACAGAGAGGCTCGTCATCGTCGAAATGGACAATACGGCCACGATACAAAACAATACCAAGAGCACGATCATCGATGCCGATATGTCAAGGTAATTAACGTTCCAAGCGGCGAGTTGCGTAACTATCGAGACCTCGTGATAAAAATGTTATTTTTATCATCTTTATTTTTAACAATTTTTCCTTGTACGGTCAGTTCTTTTGATTCTAACGACAGGGTGAAAACGTTAATTACCGTCGGTGATCTTTATTTGTAACAGCGGATAAGATGGTTATACTTTATTCACAGATTTCCGAAGTCGTTGCAAACATTCGCGGCTGCGGCTGCCATGTTAATAATGATCGTCGGTCTCGCCGGGAATCTGCTAACGATCATTGCTCTCTGCAAGTATCCCAAAGTTCGTAACGTTGCGGCAGCTTTTATCATAAGGTAATGCAGAACCTTGGTTAATTTATACCGCATAAGAATCGTTTTTATCGCTTGGCGATCGTTGCAGTTTATGCGTGGCAGATTTTGTATTCTGCCTGTTGGTGTTGCCGTTCGATTCGATCCGGTTCGTCAACGCTAGTTGGGCGGAAGTGCGGTTTCTCTGTGTCTTCGTACCTTTCCTGAGATATGGGAACGTCGGCGTCAGTCTCCTCTCTGTCGCAGCTATAACCATTAATAGGTAATAAATAATAATAATAAATGAGCGAATCTTGTTCAACTCTCTGCGATCAGCGAAAAAGAAATTTTCTGGTTACATTGGTATATTTTCTCCTGTTTGAAAATATCCATGGAATTATTCAAGTCTCGGAAATTATTTTCAGGTACATTATGATAGCTCATCACGGCTTATACAGCAAAGTGTACAAGAAATACTGGATCGCTTCTATGATCGTGTTCTGTTGGATCTTTTCTTACGGGATGCAACTGCCTACTCTCTTAGGAGTCTGGGGTAAGTCAAACCGTACATTTTGTTGCATTCTCCATTGCCGATGTTCGATCGTAAAGATACGCGGTCACCCCATAAAAAATAAACAGAAAATGAAAAATTTCTCGATCCACAAGTATGTAAATTAAACTTGAATGAAAACGTTTTGCAGGAACGTTCGATTACGATAAAAATCTTGAAACCTGCTCGATCGTTAAGGATGCCAAAGGACGCACGTCAAAAACGTTCCTCTTCGTGATGGGTTTCCTGATACCCTGCGTAGTGATTGTCGGGTGCTACACGAAAATATTTTGGGTAGTGCATAGGTAAATACAGGGATTTAGAATTGCTCGCTCTTTAATTTTTTAATGTTTAAAGGATTTTTAAATCTTTCTTGTTAAATTCTGAACAGTCTCGGAACTTAGTTCTTACTTTTTCTAGATCTGAGTCAAGGATGCGAAAGCACACGACGCCTACGATAAAATCGCCGCACACACCCGGAAGGGACACCAGAGAGATTAAACAGAAACGAAGCGAATGGCGGATCACGAAGATGGTCCTCGCAATTTTCCTCAGTTTCGTTGCCTGTTACCTACCGATTACTATCGTCAAAGTAGCCGACCCAGAAGTCGGATGTCCAGGTAAAGTGTCCGCGTGAAAGAAATTAAATTGGAAGCATGATCTTAGACTACAAGGGATACCGAAGGGAAACCAGTCATTCCGGCCGGTTTGGTAGTTCTAGCATTAACTACTTTGTTACTTTTCAGGATGTCATGTGCTGGGCTACCTTCTCCTCTACTTCGCATCCTGCGTGAATCCCATAATTTACGTAATCATGAACAAGCAGTACAGACAAGCGTACGCCGGAGTGATCGGCTGTTCGCGGATAAGGGCGGGTCTGACACCGTACGGAAGCAGCGCGCCCGGTCACCATCAACAGGACTACGGCCAAGGTAACTTCGAGCCCCGTCGAGTGATAACGCTCACCAAGGTCTGACCGAACGCGAGCTAAGCGAAACACACTTCGCTCTCCACACTTATTTCGTAAGTCCAGGGCACAAATTCGCTGCTTTCTATCGTCGCCATTTCTTTCTCCCTAAATTATGGTTCCTCCTGCTCGACACGTACACACGTTCCTCGCTACGATATTCGCCGCCTCTGCTAGCAAACACGGACCGGCAAATATTTATGTTGCGGCGCGAAGATAACGATTAATACGCTCGTTATCTTCTGTCACAACTTACAGCCCGAACCGTGCCGTTTCTTTCATTAATTTTTTTAACAGCTTTAACACGCTAACCCGCCGCACCACAATGTCCAGGAGAAATGAAAGAAACTGGAACTTTGCACATGTATTTGTCACAATATTAGCAATTTGTAAAAATATTTTGACTTTGTGTACACCTACGTTTATTTATAATCATTTAAACGAAATAGTTTAGATAAATGGCTACAAACGCAGAAATTTGATTTCGTTTTGAAAATTGTATAAAATCGTAGCGATTGAAAAGAAAGTGAGCGTCTTGCCTATAGACAAAACGAAAAAAATGCTCGGACAGTATATTTGATCACGTTCGGATAAACAATTTCCGTAACTTATTAAGAGTACAATAAAAGCATGTGCAAAGTATAATAATAATGAATTAATTTTCTTAGTAAAAAATTATTGTACTGTCGACGCTTCACACAACAGAAAACCATCTTCTCCTTCATCTCTCTCAGCTAACCATGCAAATAATCCGCTTCGTTGATCTCCTTTTTTGAATCGTTTCCTGCTTGTCGCTGTGCACAAAGCCGATCGTCTGAAAAGCGTTCGAAGTAATCCGGTGTCCGTGAATCGACTCTCATTCCTATAATTCTCGTTGCAGACTTCAGCAAGACGATGGTGTCCACGGTCTCCATCGCTATGAATCCCGTGAGGAATCCTCACTTCGAAGAGGACTCGTGAATTTAGGACTGAACGTCGTGCAAGAATAGGAGGACGTAACCGTTTACAATGTAGGAAATTCGAACCTCAGCCTCCGGACTCCGACTACCGAGAGTGTCACTCCTATCGGAGCATTCAAATCTCTGCAGAAAACGTGTCGTTCTTTGTAATCGACTTTAACATACCGAGATTGCTCGACGCTGCTCGCACAGTCAAGCATCGCTGTCTTTCAGAAACTACTTCTTCGATTTTCGATGAAGTCTGTGGTTTAATTTCGCAATTTCGCTTGCTCGGCATGTGACCAAGTTGAGTCATTGCGAAGGTGAAAAGTTGGACGAAAGAAAAACGATACAGCAGTGCTGTTTTCGTATATAATAGCATTATAAATAGCTTCAGTATTGTACGATAAAGAGTAAAATAAGTTATACCTCGATTGATAAGCGAAATATTAATGTATAGAGTCATGGCGAATATGCTGTGTGTTCAATCCTCGAGACGCAGACGTCGAACTTTTGCCAAAGGTTGCACGTAAATATATTTGTACATAAAAGCACTCGTTAAACTCTATAAATATTATGTAAAAATAAAGTATAGATATATACGCAAACACATATAAATATAGATATATTCTTCAAGCAATCGTGATTTTATATTGGAAAATTGTATTTATTCTTCTTAGATAAATCTAAAAACGAGCATTCTGTAAAAAGACGATCGGAAAAGTACAAATTAAATACTTTTTCTGTTATCCGCGTTTCATCTTTCTTCACCAAAGAGCCTACCGAAGAAAAATCTCTGTTTAATCTCTATGGAAACAAAATGTACATCTGAGAAAACGCTTCTAAATCATACAATCGATCGGCGAGTTCAATTGTTATTTCGACATCGTTGTTAAGTTCGATTAATAATAAATATTTGCCATACTTGAATAAAACTGCGACTTGTATAGTTAAAATGTGGAAAAACGCGAATGGTCGTACATGTAAAAAATGTCTTTAAGGAAAACTATGCATGTGTAGCGAGAAATATCATGAAATATATGATTGCGATCGGCGAACACCGATTATTACTCGCAGCATAAGGATTCTTGTCGCGTCGCCGGCCTGTCCCGTAACATGACAGAGTCACGTGCCGCACCCCAGTCGATTCCCTTTTTCATAACGATTTCTACAAGGTAGCGCATCGCCTCGTCTGCGAAAAGAAAAGACTCATATAATGTCGCCAGTTCAATGCTATCTGTAGATTAATTTACCAGGCTTGCGATTAACAATAGAAAATATTTTATGTAATAGAAGATATCTCGTTCACGCCGTTTTACTGTACGAGTCGAGGGCGCCACTGAAATGTTACGGTAGCTGTATCATTAAGTTGCTCACCAACGTTTGTGTTTTCCTTCGCCGATGTCACGTACCAAGCACCTACGTTATGCTCCTTGCAAAACTTCGCGATCTGCTCGTTCTGCACGGCCGGATCAGCGATGTCGCATTTGTTTGCCAATAGAACTACCGGTATGTCCCCGCCATCCGGTAGCGCGACCTCCTTTCTCAGATCTGACAACCATCTTTTGATCGACTGAAACGTCGCTACTTGCGATATGTCAAATACCAAAGCTGCTGCTACCCTGTACAAAATAGTGTATTATAAAATTCTTCTACACGCTTTAATCAGTATTAACCGTCTTAGTTTATCGAATAACGAAACACGAACACTTACGCATATTTATAATAAACACTAGTCGGATACCCAACTGAACCATGGCCAACTACGTCCCTGAAAATTCGAATAAGATTTTATGCCGCAGCATAAAACTCAAACATTGTAAACGGTGGATCAAGTAATACAAAGCACAAAGTTAGAATATTTAATGAATATCGAATATCAAATATCCGTAATGACTGCTGCATTTTATGCATCTATAATTTATACGACTAAGCAACAATTTTATAACGTAATAAATACTTCGATAACAATTTAATCAAACTTTTATTTTGTCTTATAAAATCGTTAAGGGATAGTATCCTCGTGAAGAGTAACTTCGAGTGATTTCAATGGCTGCGCGAGGCAGTTGTCGGACATAGAAACGTGTAACGTACCAAATTTGCAAATTTATTTTGGTCTGTGGATCCCAGTCGAGTGATTTGATCGCGAAATCGGCTCCAATGGTGACCTTATAATTCGACGAGAACTTTCCTGTACAAAAATAATTCGATGTCAATGGCGACGATCCACAAGTTCTCAAGTTATCGCCGTTCAACCGAATGAAGATTAAAATGAACTAGGTCAAGAATAAAAACGATGAGACATTTATTTATAGCAACGTTGACAGCAGGTGCTGTACATAATAATACGATGAAACTATTAGTCATCTCAATCTTTGAAATTAATGTTGCAGAAATGAGAATATAAAGCGGGGCTTAAATAACTTTGATATATCAAAAAATTCAGTGGACTTTACTCATAAGATTAAAATTAAAAAAATTAAGATTAAAATTGAATTCGTATAATGAAAAAGTAGTACAGTTGAAACCAATACAATTGCCATTACCTTCGGTGTATCGTCTGACAATCGCAGTTTTTCCTATAATGGAGAAAGAAATTAAATAAATAAATAAATTACCACTGGTGCTCTTTCGCCATGCAAAGTAAAGTTTGATCACCACCCGCGTTTCTTTAGTCTCTACCATCTACGGTTCCAGCGAACGTGTTAATACATTTTTAAGTTAAAGTGTATACTAACGGAAGTAGCATAGCACACAGTCGGTGGCGAATTTTCGAATATGAGGATATAAAACAGCCGCGACGCACCAACGCCGTAGTCGCCGATCACGAGGAACTTGAACAGGAACTCCTTCTGACTGAACTTCGACAGCAACACGTCCGAGTCCCTCCGCGGTTTCCGGCTGTACATTTCCCTCTTCATGTCGTTTACCTTCCCGCGATCCAGCTGCTTCGAGTCTGCAATCGAATATCCTCAACTTTCTTCCCAAGCTAAAAATACTCTGAACTACTCTACAATGATTTCATCCTCTCAACGCTTACGGACTTATCAACTGCCTACTGAAAATTATCGCGAGCATACAAACATAAAGAAAACGGTGAAATCATAGTAAAAGCCTTAGATCTCAGTATTTGAACTAGTGAACACTTAAAAGATAGTTGTTGAACTGTTGAACTGTCAACACGATTGCGGGAGAATGTTTCATCATTTGTACAGCGAACAATACTCCTACAAATGCGAATGTATTTTTCTAAAATTAAATGACACACCGTTCTCATTTCTTTTACGATTACAGACACTGATTGAATTCCTCGGTACAGCAGAGTTCGTATAGGATCGTTTGTAATCGTTGAGCCGAATGAAAATGATAAAATAACATTCACAAAACAGTACACTGTACAATGATCAAAGAATAGTATACTACATACTAGTAATAAACATTACAGCACTGATCAAACGTCGACTTAGTTGAACTTCAGTGCCTGCAAGTGGAGGTGTACATTGTTATAAACTATCCGCTTCCGTGAAAACTGTACTTCGTCGAAGGCATAATTCGCAGATATATTTGTTTACCGACAGTACGTACCCCGAACGCGTGCGTCGCGTTTCTCGTTAGGTTGCAGACTAATTGCAAATAAACGAGTGTGACAAGAGAGAGACTCGCCTCGACCTCGAGGGTCGTCTCACTGCCTCCCTAGCCCCCCAAACAATTATTATCGCGGTGCTATCTGCGATTCGGTGGCCGCCGTATATCGTCTCCCATAAATTTCGACTCCTTGCCTTTCTCGACGCTATGTATATTTCATGATAGTTTATCGTTCCGCGGGGCCGGCCGGTTTAGCTCCGGATTAATCAACATCTGACGGACGCAAGTGTGTCGGAGAAAGCTATTAAACTCTCCGTCACGATACCGTTTCTGTTCATTGTTCCGCGCCGGTATAATACCAAGGTTGTCGAGAATAAACGATGTTATTCGACCGAGTTTATCGTTTCGGTGCGCAGCTATCAAACAATATTTTCTAATTATTCAACACTTAGTATTTCAATATAATATTTCCTTGTAATTTAATACTTTCTTAATTAGAGCGTCGTGCTATTTTTTTTTATTCGATGCTCATGTAGATTCGTAAAAGATACCAACTTTTATAGCACAACGCGTTAAACATTAACAGAGAGCGTATTAACACTGGAGCAGCCATCGCGACAACATGGTGATTTCAGACTCTTTATTTTGCAACTATAAAAAGTATATATCGACGTTTCTATTTTCCACTATTTTGTTTCTATCATTGAAACGGCGAACCTACGCTAAAGCATACAGTCTTTATAAAAATTGTTCAATAGGACAACCAAGTTTTAGGATTTTGAATAGTCAACGTGTCGATTTCGTCTTGAGTGAAGCCCTTCAGGAGCATCTTGGGCAGGACGTTGTTCAGAATATGAGAAAACCCATGACCGCCAAACTTCATCTAGTTTTTGGGAACAAAGGCATTGATCATTTAAATTATTCCGCTTAAGTATTTTAAAGAGACTAAGTTAGATACCATCTAGCGAACATCTCTCAGTACTCACCAATCTATGCTTGGTGTGAATGTCGTGGCTCAAAAGCACACGATGCAATTTCTGATCGTCTCGTAGAAATTTAACGCGATCGATTCGTTGTGCGTCAGACAACATGTCCACCGTCGGGTTTAGTTGATAGAAAGAACACTCCATTCCAAACAAATCAAATTGACAGTAACATTTCGTCTCGTCGGCGAACTCCATAAGCCTTTGTTCGGATAGCGTTCCTATTAATTATTTTATATAATTATTTATCCAGATATATACATTAAATAAATCTTTAAGAATACTGGGGAGATTTAAGCCGATATTTAGATTAAAGTAATTTCAGAGTGTCGATATATTATCATCAGCTGATTAAAGTGATTAAAGATAGCAACGAATTTTTACTGGCCTCCTGTTTCTTACAACCTATACATAAATGTTTTATTCCGCATTTAAACGATCGTATAATAATTAAAACGTACGGTCCAGATGAGAAAGGATGGCTTTCCTGCTGTCACCTCCAGCTTCCTGGTACAGCCGCATTATTTCGAAAGGTGCGTCAGAGTCTCGTCCAGGATGGAAACTTACAGGACACTTCAATTGCGCCTGGAGTTCTCCGGTTGATTGTATCGCTCGTTTCTCAAAGTCTGTTCAAAACGAATAATCAAATCGGTACTTGAATCATTAAATTGTGTTATCAGATAGGAGAATGCTCTACTTAGCATTCAGCTTCACGATCAGAACGAATTGCGCGTACCTTCTATTGGCCAGGTGCTTCCGACTTCGCCGACGAATCCTGTCTTGACATCGGGACTGTCCTCGCAACCGGTAGTCATCTCTTTCAACATCACATTGTACATTTCCTCTTTGGATAAAGCAAGATCGCTTGCACTTTGGGTAGCAGCAACATAGTAACCTTAATCATATATTATTATTTAGCATTATAATATACCGTATAAAAAATAACGAAAAGTCGTGTTGCATTTTTATAAAATGATTGGCACCTGTCCCGGCTATAATATGTACTCCCGTTTCTTTGCTCGCTCTTTTCATGAAGGGAATGTCGCGTTTCAAACCATAATTGCTGTTCTCCACTATAGTACCACCGCCAAACTCGCGATAAAATTGCACGTCCGTCATTACGGCGTCCATCGTCGCCGCATCGTTGAAATTTATATTATACTTGCTACTGTAACTGCAAATAAAAATTTCGTTTTTGTCAGTGATCGTCTGATATATTCAAAATTAACATTATTATGTACTCAGCGTTTAGTTTAACGTTATTAATATATCATGAAGTGCTTTTTAATTTAAGGCTCGCTTAGACAAGATAATGTAAAGGCATCAACAAATTTATTGCACTCACGGATACTGTCTTAAAACGCCGAGGTTTTCAATCTCGATTTTATTATCGAAGAAGCGCTTCAACTGGTGCGGAGGTGGAGTGTAGAATGCGTCGAAGGTCAAGCCCAGGTGTTCGTGAGTGAGAATCCTGCCAAGCTCGTTTGCATTTTTTCCTCCAAGTACTAAGCATACAAATCGCTCTCCATAAATTAAAATGAAAAGCCAATTATAATTGAACCGCGGCGACTCGAACGTAGAAAATACACAGTGCAACCACGATACAATTTCAAACATTTATAAATCAACCAACATTATTCTCCAGTTAATTTAGAGGTTTAACATTAACAATGAAATGTTTCGTAAAGCGTAGAATTTAGGTTCGATATCCTCACCAGTTTGTACGCAGCCGTTCGCATTCGCCATATTATATCCTTCGGTAGACGCGATTGTGCTTCCTCGATAGATCTCGGCAATCTGGATCACTGAAAACACTCTTAATCTTCACAGTTTACTACGTGACACAAGACGGAATAGTGCAATGACCACCGATGATTAAAAAATTCGTTTTATCTCGCCGATACGTTTAGTTTTTGCCGACAGAGACCGCGCAGGATTTCAAGTTCTAGCTGATCTCGCCGCCGATTGATGCATCGGACGAACGTTATATAACAAAAAAACAGAAACGTCTTGTTTGCATATCGTATACCGTTTTGGTTGAACTTTCGAGAGATATAATGTTCCTCCTAATCACCGTCGCGAGATAAACTGTCGTATCATCGCCGACGGTAATTAATGCGTACAGTTATCGTTCCAAACTTCTTCGACCCGCGCAAAAACATTTTTTCCATTCATTATTATCCAAACAATCGCATTCCATATATGTATATACGCTTCGTATGAGAAAGATTCAATTTTTCGTAATTTATATCGTTTTATAATTCTGTCCATACTAATTCCTTTTCGGTTATATTCTTTTATTCGAAGAACGAAAAATACCTTGAAAAATAAATGCATTCGTTAGATTTTGAACACCTGTGCAACCCATTCCTTCAGGCAATGTACAACGGAACAGGCGGTCAGCACGTCGAAAACAATGAAAGTCTATAAAAGTATCATACAAAGTGCAGGCCTTTATTTTTGCACGTACATCAGTTTGTAACGAGTAACACGACAACGTTCCATAAACTTGCTTTAACCTGATCTTTCGTTTAAGTAATTCGTTATTACATGAACCAGAGAAACGGAACGGGAAACCACGAATTTGTTTTTCCACGTTGATTTCTCGTTCTCGTTAAATTTTTTTTTTTGCGAAACATTATAATAAACACTTCCAGTTTTCGAGCCCGTAGCACGATGGTCGCTTCGCGTTTCCTTACAACTAAAAAGCGTATGGAAGTCTCTCCTATGCGACAGTTTTGTTGAACGAACAGAGAATTAAAACAAAAAAATAGAAAAAATCAGCGAATAAATAAATAATGCAAAGAATATAAGAAGGAAGGAAACACGAACGGTGAAAAATCGAATGAAGAAAAGCGTACCCCAATGAATTTATTGTCGTGTTTCATGCGTCCTTCGATATCGACAACGTGAACAGAAAAGTACGGAAAAATGCTGAATTTAAAATTCACTTTGGACATGAATTTAAATAATAATTCTTTTATAAAAAAAGAAACATAACAACTAAGTATTCCTCGTACTACCAAGCTGATAAGACAGTGCCACGCATACGTCTTTTTCGAATATCACCTCTTTGTAGGAATTTATACAAATAATAAACGTCTCTCGCATGAAACAAGGATCAGAAAATTAGGATACGCTTCGATTGGAAAGAAAAAAACGAGGAACAGAACAATAAGAGGGACGAGATGCCGTATTACATATATACATACATGTATGTATATTGTATTATACAATGCGCGCCCTTCGCTGACAATTCGTCCATGCGTATCAAACACGTCTCATTTCCATTGAATATTCACACAATACAAAAATGTTTACTACCACTTTTTATCGAGCAAAAACTTAATCATGCAGCATACACGTAGAAATCATATTATCGTCCCGAATAGACAACGCACGATTGAATCGTACCGTTCATACAGAATCATTGTGTAGGCACAGAACGGCAAAAATCATTCGAGGATCCCGCTCGTCGCCGCGTTTCGCTGGGGACCATAAGTACCCATTGATCCATGCATCGTTCTGCATACAATTAAATAACCCGCTCGCAAAGTCTAGAACACAAATTTAATGGGCCAAACTGTTGTCCTCAATAAACATTCTAAAAATGCCGAGTCGCAAATCGTCGATTCGTGATAAAGCTAAATACACGTTGTTTTTCGAGCAACACAATCTAGATCGCATTATGACAGCAGGAAGCAGTTGGATGTTTAAGGCACGCTAGAACGAAACTGTTACTTGGTCATTTCGTAATCATAGAATGCATTTTATTTCGAACAACGGATGGACCTCCATCAATAAATTATATGCTATAGACTTTCGAGGTATCCGGTGGATGAACATTCGCGCGTGGTAAGAGTTGTTTTGACGCATCTACTTGCGATGATCATCGGACGGTCTCTTGGAGCTCCATTCCGATGAACATGCCCCGCGACGAGAATTGCACGATCGTCCGGTATAGCCACGAAAGTAGCCGTAATAAACAAAAACAGATAGGGCGGAAAACTGAAATGAAGAAATATTCCTGTGTGTCAGTAAACGAACAACGGTAATTATATGGATAAATAGTACTGATAGAGCACTAATGATAATAATATTGGTAATACAGTAATTAATAATTTACATATACACTTCCACGTACTTATTTACTCAATTAATTATATTCCCTATCTACATTCGGCATGCTCACGCGTACACTCGTCTGTCCTTCGAACGCAAAACAGTCTGTACTGAGCCGTAAATTCTTAAACGAAACTGATTAAACGCTCCAACGTACTCTACGTATCTATAAAAAATAAGATGAATAATCGTAGAAAATATACAGAGCAAAACGCGTAATATACAAATCGATAATATAGATATTGCAAAATTTCTTTCTCTCTCGCTTTCTTACTCTCCTCTTCGGTTCTCTCTCTCTCTCTCTCTCTCTCTCTCTCTTTCTCTCGCTCTCTCTCTTTCATACATTTGCACATACACTCCTTATCCAGAGTTTATCGATTATTTGAAACGTCTCCCGTCTTAAAGCAGATACGAAAAATAAAATGTAAAGTGTCACAATCCAGAATATGGAAAGACAGTGTCTGCGTTCTTTGCTTTTTAGTTTACCAGATGGGGACGCGATACTACGGGACTAAGAAAAATATTATAAATATTGAAAGATTGACAACAAAGCACTGCTCAGGTGAAATCAATGAGTGCGCGCGAAGTATGAATTCAGAATGAGCTGTCAGTTTCCGAGAAAGTAATTGATCAGGCCCGATCAATAGAAAAGATAAATAGTGACATGCGCGACAACGCTTCATTCTGTGGTAATCTTGCACGCGACAGGATATCTTCATAAACTATCGTCGCTGTCATCGGCGTGGGCTTCAACTGCAACATTTCCTGCCAATCCCGCGGTACTTCCTTCTCTGTTATTTTCAATTTCCTGCTCCATAGAGTTATTCTGCGCCTGCTGTTCGTCTACGCATAGATAATTATATGATACAAAATCGTACGAACATCACTCGGAACATTTGGGTTCCAAGTACCAGAACCAAGATAATTCACGCGTACGTAGTACAAAAGATATCTCATTATCTTTATTTTGAATGAGTCCAAAAAACAAATGTTGAATGATACATGAAGGTATCTCGCAAATTACGTAATCAAATATCTTTATATGAATATCCGTATTTGAGAAAATTAAATATAAAATTTTGTTGAGCATACATGCATGGGAATCCATATATGTATAATGAAATTGTCATACTTCGATAATGAAGATAGACATCTACATAACGTAGCTTAACAATGTTAACAACTGACCTCTTCACTGTATTAAATTAATTACCTGACTGTGTTGCCGTGGGTTCTTCGTCCCCTTGACCCGGATTCCGTATAGCTTCTTTGATTTGACTGTTGACACCCTTTGGATCTAAATCCGATGCCCAACTAAAGTACATTAACGCAAGATGCGTATTACCCAACTTTTTATACACCTAAAGAAACAGATAAATTTAATTATACGAGAAAAGGAAAACATCAAAAATAATCTGAATAAATAATGACAGTAATTCATACTTTTCCTATCGAATAATAGACTAGGGATTCTTTGGGTACAATATTTTTCAACTCCTCGAATTCACTAAGCGCTTCCGCGTGTCGGCCAATAGAGAAATTAATGCTCGCACGATGAAACTTGCATAAAGTATTGTCGGGATCGTTTGCGATCGCAGTATTCAAAGTCTTTAAAGCTTGATCAGTTTTCTTCAGTGCATGCTGCACAACACCGATGTGGCACATTATTGCAGAATTCTGCGGATTAATTTGTAAAGCGCGTTTAAAATGCAGTTCAGCCAAACTATACTGCTCCTGTTTAGAGAATATTGTTCCTAATCCGAACCTATAAAGTAATATGATTATTACGAATATTAAAATGACAACTAGATGACGCGCAAGCGTCATAGAGATTTTACAAAAGCGTACACATGAATTTAAATGAAACATACCATGCGTTATAATGACGAGAGTCGAGTCTGATAGCGCTACGAAATGCAGTGATAGCCTTTTCCAATTCTTCTGTCATCACGTATTCGTGACCAAGGAGTGTATAGGCATAGGGAAAATTAGGATCAACCTGGAAATGTTGCAAACAATTAGAATTTTCTCATAAATGTTCAACTATTCAAATTGTCATGCTAACACACCTGAATAGCTCTTTGAAAGAACTTGATTGCCGTTTCATGTTCTGTTTGTGCAGAAAATAAGTTTCCGGTAGCACACCATGCAGCCGGTGAATTGCGATCTTCGGAGACGAGTTCTTGCGCAAGAGTTGATAGCTGCACTTCAGCGTGTAAATGCCACAAAACTGTACTATAAATTTCCATAAGTTCGGTCCTTTGGGGTTCTAATTGTCTCACGTCTGCGAAATAGCTGCAGAATAAAATATAATAAGTCGGTAAGTTAATTTACCTCGAACCTAGATACATAAACAATTGTTTTAAATTTTTACCTAGCCGCCTTTTTATAATCGATCATCTCGAAATGTGCACGAGCTAGCATCGATAGTACCCATCCTGTGTTATAATGTTGTGCTGGAAGAATACTTAATATTTCGACAGCTTGAGCACACTTATATTGACTTAAGCATTGATATGCCATTCCTAATTCGCGGAGAAGCGACATTAAACCCTCTAAAATACATAAACCGTGTGGTTAGGATCATAATAGAAAAATTTCATTACTCCAAATAATATTACAACAATGGTAGCGTACCAGCACATTGTTTCTGTAACGTTACAGGGCAGAAATTATTATTACTCTGATTGTTCAGTGCATTCACGTTAGCCACTGCCTTTTCTGATGTAATAGTTTCAGATTTCTCCTTCTCATTTCGGTTCCTTTCGTTTAGTTCATTAAAATTTGCTTTATTTAAATTACTTTTAGAAATCCTCGCTTTCGTTTTTCGAGACGGAGATTTAGGTGTAGCAAATTTGTTTCTATTAGGAGATTTATTGTTTTCCTAACAAAATATTAATATATACGTATTAGACACAGAACTCAACTATTAGGGGTAATTAAAATTTTAGACAAATTTCAACTAACCTTGACCGAGTAGCTGTGACTAAACAGCCTTGATGAACGCCTAACATTGGTACCTTGTAACGTTGGTGGTGGCGGTGTTGGTGTAGCAGGCGTTACTGTAACAATATTTGCGCTATTACTTGTATTTCCTGACTGTGAAAATACTGGTTTTCCTTGTTGTAAAGGCGTTTCTTTCCTCGATATCAACTGCTGCAAATCACAATATTATATTTTACATCTCGCAATACATGAAATATGTCTATATCATGTGCTTAAAAATTCAATAATTGTCATTGAAATCTTACCCCCATATGAGCTCTTAAACTACTGACACGTTTTACTAAACTCTTCTGGTCATTAGCTTCCGTGAGAGTGGTGTGTGATGGCAAAACTGTTGGTTCAGGTGTATTGCTTTCCAATGGTAAAATACCAAATGTCGGAGTAAGTGGGCTCATTGTATTATTGAACATGCTACGGTACCGTGGAAGTTTAGCTCTTGGTGATATCGGAGAGCAGTTACTGTAATGCGTGAGTTGATTTTGCGGGCTTTCGTCTACGGACGAGTATAATCGTACAGCAGGTCCTATACCGTTTATAATAGTCGCCGCTGTTGTCATTTGTGCGGGTGTACTGCAGAACATAAATAATGCAATGATATGATACAAGTATAGTTATATCTACTTAATTTACATATACGTACACAGTGATGCCATTTGTAGTAGGTGTACCACTTGTAATGTTAGTAGGTACAATGAGATCTGACTCTGTAGCATATGTAGGAGCAGATATACCGCCATGGCACATTGCAAAATTATCTAATTTGTCTAGTTGGAAAACTTTAGCAGGCTCTACGACTTCCCCAACATTGCACAATTCTTCGAATGAATGCCATAGGAATGGATTCAGCTTTAAAGCTAATTTGTGTGCATCATTTCCTTTTGCGGTACGCATCATTTTATAATAAATCTTGGCTATGATCTGAAGTGAGAAACATGCATGTTCACCGAACTGTGTTATGATTTCTTCTAAATTTTTTAACTGCTTATAGTATCCTCCTATTATTGCTGCCTCTGCTTCTGCATATCTAAACATTAAAATATGAAATGACGCGTTAACACTGTATCTAAAAAAAATGTAGAAGTAATTGTGTACTCACTTTTCTAGATCATAACAACACTTGGCCAGAAGAAATCTACATTGCGCAGAGCTTGGAGCTTTTTTAGAAAGTAATGCGTATGCTTGTCTAATTTGTCCTGAACGGTAATAACACGTTGCCAAAAGAAATAAAGTTTCCTCTGTGTCAACTGAAAAATATTTTAATTAGTATTATAATCGCTGCATGTTAAAATTAATTATTTATAAATTCATAATTAAAACAAAAAAGGTGAGACTTACCTTCTGCGCACAACCTTTCTGCTAAAAATATTGCATCTGGATAAGCATAATGGTTTAAACAATGCCATATGGCTGCCTGTAATTATATAAATCATAAACACTGTCAGATATACAAGCGTGTATAATGATAAAAACATTTACTCTTATACCCATATAAATAAATATATAGTATCTACATAATTGTTCCCTAGTAGATTAATACAATTACGTTCATAAAGATTAGTGAAATTAGGCGTACAGTGCGGGAAAGAAATGGTAAGCACCATAAACATTTGGACTTATTTATAGTCGTATCCCCTCCCACTTACGTCCATTTCGCAAAAGCAAACAACCCTAAAGAAGTACACCCTCACGGAAAAATACATTTAATGAGCTATTAGATAAAATTACGATAACACGGCGAAAGTTACATTATCAAGAGAGGCACGGAGCTTCGCGTAATGTCACGGAAAACACGAGAACAATTTCCAATTCAGGGAGAAACATACGCGCAAAACTGTTTCAATTTCTGATGTCAGTATCAATAAGTGTGGATGCGCCCCGATAGAAAATCGCACGTCACTGGAAGTTTCCGGTTAAAATCAAATGATTTTACCTGCACTGGCTCCTGTACGATCATTGTTCACACGGTAGGCTTGGTCATATAAGAATAATCTCGAACGTTTCAAGGAAATTTAATGAAGAAAATCCAAAGTCGAGTGACTGCTGTGTATAAAAATTTCTTAGGAGTCCATCTTTGCTCCGATTCTTTTGAAGTGAACAACGAACTTCAGACTGAAGGTGTACCAACATCGCAGAAACGTCAATTTCATGCTAACCGAACAGAACTTGGGCACATAAGCGTTGCACATCACTGTCGCGTGTCCATCATTCAAATATCTCTTTCAATATAAATTGTACGTATTAATTTGTACGCTCGTTGAACGTCGATCGGAAATTTTATTTGAAACTTTTTCAAACATTAAATATACAAAAATCAAATTTATATTTAGAGTTAGCATTCAAATATTTCGAATAGCGTGCGTAAAATTTGAAAAATTATTCGCGGTACTACATTGACAAGACAATTACAATCGGATAAAATTAATTTGTTTTTACAACATATATTCTTAGCGCATATGTTCTAAAGTGAGTTTTATTTTTTGTAAATACACATTGTAAATAATACTACACAGAATACGTATATTATGTATGTACATAAACATACACACGCGCATACACTGTGTACGTAATCGTTCGCCGAATTTGGTTGGCAACCTGTAAATGCAAGGTTTATGCGAATTTCTGCCAACGGATGAACAATGTCAGACAAGTGCTAAGTTTTCATGTGTATATGTACATGTGCTTGCATGTCTATTATTTATTGATATAATTTGTAATATATAGTTATCGAAGCATTCGAAAATATATATATGTATTATTTTGTATATTAGTTACATACTTAATATAATATATTGTGCATACAGTTTTATAAATGCATTTCAAGTATAGAAATCCTTATTATTTAAACAACTTTTTTGTAAATTGTACACATGTGCAATGACAATGTAAGTATCTGACTTACATAACCAAAGCATTTGGATTTAATCTAAATATGAAATATTATTTTACAGACATTAAAAATATTAAAACTGCAAGAATTGTCACTTTGGTTTTGCAAGAATGTATTGTTTATTGCATCCTTGCTTTCATGCAAGTTTTCGATTGATAAAAAAAATCAGGTTGACATATGTCTGTGTTTGCATCGGTATCATCTTTCTACTTGATTTTTTTGGAGCGTTCACACATTTTTTTGAACTCAAATACGATTCAAAGTTTGCTTATCCGTATGAGGGCGATGTGCATGAATTTGTAAACGCACTGCGCCATCACGAAGAACCAAAAGTTGCTCCTATAAACATCTATAACTACACCTTTATAATTAATAACAAACAGAAATGTATAGAGCCGGCTTACAACAACAATTATCGTGTTGTATATATAGTAAAGTCTGCGCTAGAAGACTTTGAAAGAAGACTGGCAATTAGAAACTCTTGGGGCTTTGAGAAAAGATTCTTTGATGTGCCGTCAAAGACAATTTTTGTAGTAGGTGTACATTTACATGACAGTGAAATTCAAGCAAAGGTAGAAGCAGAAGCTGCGAAATATAAAGATATCGTACAGGCAGATTTTATAGACTCTTATTACAATAACACTATTAAAACAATGATGGCTTTTAAATGGTTGGTAAACTATTGCTCAAATTCGAAATTTTATATGTTTGTTGACGATGATATATATGTTTCGGTAAAAAATGTCCTAAGATTTATAAGAAATCCCACTAGCTATCCAGATTATCTTAAAGAACCCAAGAAAATTGAAGCACATAAAAGAGAAGTCAAGGATTCTGACGAGACAAAAGAATTGTATTTACAAAATATGATCAGAGAGGGGAATGGCAATACTTTGAATAAAAATCATGTTCCTGAATATGTAAGAAACTTTTTATCTGAAAACGAAATTACTAATACTACGAAAATTTTTATAGAGAAACTTGCAAATGTAACAAAAATCGTAGAAAATAATGTTACACCGAGTAGGCGGAAAAGACAAATTTTCGATTTGGAACTCCCAGATGATATTAGATTATATGGAGGTTTTGTGCTTATATCATCACCCCATCGGCATAAGTCTTCTAAATGGTATATCCCTCTTAGTGATTATCCTTACAATTTATGGCCACCATATATTACAGCCGGTGCATACATATTGTCAAAGGAAGCATTACTTGATATGTACTATACTAGCTTCTATACAAAACACTTCTTGTTTGATGATATATATTTAGGCTTGGTAGCAAAGAAAGCGGATATAGAGCTTTTTCACTGTGAAGAGTTTCATTTTCATAAAAAGGATTATACAAAATTTAATTATAAATATGTCATAACTTCACACGGTTATGGAAATCCAAGTGAATTACTTCGTGTATGGAATGAACAGAAGGCTCTTGGCAATGCTTAATCAATGATTTCAATACACTTGAAAAATTCTATAATAACTTATTATAGAGCATATCAATACCATATCAGTATATATTTTTAATTTGATATATTAGTGTGGCTTCTAATTATTAATTTATTTGTGATACAATTACATGAGATATGTTCACGTGTCTACATTTGAAATATTGTTACATGCTAGTCTTCCTGGACTAAATGAGTGATACAATGAAATTATTTATTTCTGGAAAGTAATGTGTATTATTTTTAAGTCATGGATGATCTCAGAAAGTAAATTATACTTCTATCCTTTACAAAACTAATTTATTCTAAAACACATTTACATAACAGTTTAACTATTTGACATAGATTTAAATATATTATTCAGTCTTCATATGTAATAAGTCATTATAACAGGTCTGGTTTATTGTAATACTTTTATGCACATACTTCAATGCATTTGAATACCATTCAAACAAGTTGTCACAATCATTAAACATTGAGTACAGATTGCCAATCAAACGTTTTATATACAATTGTTTACTCGTCAATTTTCATGCATAAAATATTACTGTAGTAAAATAGCTTTACTACAATAGAAGTAAAAGGATCAACAAGTATGTCATAAAAAGTAATTGTAGGAGGAGCATAAAAAAATATTAGTCTGCAAGTGTAAAAATTTCAGGAAAACATGTATGTACGCAGAGAAATATTTACAATTTTGTACTTGTTGAACTGTTATCAACTGGCTTGTGTCTAGTTTTACTTAAGATTTTAATAAATATAATTTTTAAATCCCTTTAGTCTATACATATTTCTTAATTTCACATATTTATCATTGCACCTTCATGATCGGTACTGTTGTTTCTCCATGTTTGCCTTAACTAGTGTTTGATCTAAATTTGTTGATTCCCTTTTGAGCATGTTCAATAAAAGTTGCGAGCTCTCCAGAATCTGTGATAATAATAAATTTTGTATTATTCTTATAAGGTTATTAAAATATTTATAAAACGCGTAAAGAAAATTATCTACAAAAAGAATATACCTTTATATATGCTGTTTCTGTATCTGAAATGGTTCTGTCGTATTCATTTCTAACAACTATTCTTTTAGATAAGGTATCATTCAATCGTGTTAATTTATGAGACAGCTTCTCAATTTCTCTTTGTAAATTGTTTTTCTCTTCCTCTTGCGACTCAATTTGTGCTTGCAACTCGGAACGTTTCGTTTTCATTTCCTCTAAACCTGAATAGAATTCAAAATTTATGAGGGAGACATTACAAATAGATGAATTTATAACCTTCAATATTTTTATTAAAACAATTATATAAATTGTTATTTAAAATCGGTAAATATTTTATGACTATACCGCAATACAAAATGAATATCAAATGAACGAAATCTTATACTCTTTAGGTGTATAGCATATGTATTATTAATTACACATATTTTGTAGGTTATATGATTGTCTCTTACATTTTACAAGTTCTTGATTATACGCTTGTAAAGCAGCCCCGTGCTGAGACATTTCAAACCCTCCATGCACAAATGAATAATCACAATATTCATCTAATAAAAAGAAATGTATTCAATGGAAAATTTAACTGACAATTTATTTCAAACAACATATATACGATTAGGCAAACGTTTCAGTTTTGCCGCGGAACTCAAAAGGACTTATATATTTGCGACGCGTGCGCACTTCCTGATATACAAATTATTCCATACAATTTAAAAATCTCAGAGTTATTTGTACGTATCCAGAACTTATTTACAATAGATAAAAATGTTCTAAAATTATAATACTGTTAGGTAAAACACATTTAAAAGATGTCAATTTCAATGTTTTATGTATTAACTAAAATACATACATATTTCGAAACATTAAAATAACTAATAGTGAATGTAATATTTATATATATATATATGTAAATATATATATATATATATATTTTGCATAAATGAAGTAATCTGATTTGTGTATTATTAGTATTAGGAATAAAAATTGGGAGTACACACACACAAATATATATATATATTTTTTTCTTTTCCTTCTTAATACAATTTAATTTATTAAGCATGTAAAACTGATCAAATACATATGATAGTATTATAACATAATTTTCAATAATTTACTTCCAGCAAGAATAATATCCATGTAATTGCATAGCGCTATGTATTAAAATATGACTTGATTTTATGTATTAAAATATGAGATTAAAAGTTGAATAGTGTCAATGAAATCCCATTTTAAGCAAAACATTGCAGCTCTTCGCATTGCCTTTTAAAGACGTCACGGAGTGTTTTCGTCCGGCAAGCTACAATAAATGCACCTTTCGCTCAGAATCTTCACTCCGACAGAAAGCGTGAAAGCCACAGAAACGTGTACGGTCGTGCTCTACCTCCATCGATCGATCGTGAATAAATCAGTGGTTTCTGAGCTGTGCTTAGAACGATTTCACGCTTCTATTTCGAGTGATAGAAGTACAGAATTTCATTAAAGGTATACAATATACCGAATACCGTTACAGTTAATACGTGCAGTATCAAATGCTCGATATGTTCCAGTATCATTGTACGATTGATCAACGCTTTCTAGTGAAAGAAACACGTTTTATACATAAACAACCACACGCAACCACCTGAGAAGCTCTTACGCGAAATCTCGATCGATAGCTTGCTGATCAACTTTACTTTCGACAGGTTTCTCTCAACATGGATATCTCAGGTATGACAATCGTAGAATTAATTACAATTACAGTACAGATTTTGTGCCATTCCGCGGAAGGCCGCGATCGTGTGAAATTGTATATTACGTTTTCCCATAAAGATCACGTAGTTGTACGGTTCTACTTTATTGTGATTGCACGTCAAAACTATAGACGCGAAATTCGATGCGAATTGAAAGGCAATATGCATTCAATGCTGTGTTGACAGGATTTATGGCGCTTGCGCAGGCAAATTGCTCGATCCTTATCCTTTTGAGTATGTATGTACTTAGAAATTTCGTATCCTTCTGGAATTCGAAATGACAAATGCATGCGCGACGTCAAAACGTGAAAAGTACTTGCGATACAAATGTGAAATAAAATCAATCGTTTTATCTTATTTCAACTTCTTGATTTTCAATTGAATATTAAATTAAATACATACGTAACTGGAATTTTGCTCATGAACGAAAATAAAATTGTCAAATGCAATATATATATATATATATGTACTAAAAAGGGAGATATGTGGAACTAAATTAATTGAAACGGGGATGTAGAACCTGTAAATTGTAAACATTAAAAAGGGGACAACTGCATTCTCGATAATTCTGTCATCGATTGAAGATGCATACGACCTTGTCAAATGACATCACGATACTATATTAGGCTTTCTCTGCCGGCGCAAACGTATTGGAAATTGCAACATGCACAATACGACAGAAAGATGTTATGATAATTATGCATTTTATAATTCATTTGCAAAGGTTGCCACTCCTAGTTTGTTACCCACGCGTCACTTTAAAAATCCGAACAGCTTGTTTATCCTATACATTTTCTTATGTATGAAAATTAACTATTATCTTTTCACTGATTGAGAGTTCTAGAATTGATTGTTAATTTGTTTACAGATAAATATAATAAATAGTATTTCGATATAAAATGAAGATCATTCGTCAATAGAAATGTTATTTTATACCATTCAATATTTATTATGTAAGTTTTCTAATTGAAAATAATAAGTTTCAGTGATAGTGTGTATTTTATAACTTTTGCTTGATTTCTCTTTTAGTTAAAGTGCATATCATCAATATACATAATTCAAGTTGTTCATCAACCTTGACATTTTTATAAGTACAACAAGCCCATATATTTATACACAATGACTCATACTTCAAGATATGTGGGATACCATGCTACTACAAATCGTGATTATTTAACGGATGGTGATGAAAGCCATCGTGCTCCATCAGATCGAACAGTATCCGAGTACATTGTGTCAGCTGATCATGCTACAATGGTAATTACTGGATATATTTTACTCATCTATTGCTAACTGGCATAACTAATCCATAAATAATAAAACAGTGTACATGTAAAATTAATATGCTACATATACATATTGGCATTTGTAGGTAAAAGCAATGAAAAAAGACCGTCCTGAGAAATATGAAAAAGATGAAGGAAGACGGTCACGAAGTGCACACAACAGTCGCGTTTCAGTATTATCGGGATCATCCAGGCAAGGTTTGCATCCACTAAGAAAAAGTGCTTCGCATGGTAGTATATGCGACAATGGCTCAGATATATATGTTACAAGTGCTGCTTATAGAACAACATCGGATATAAGGTTGTACACATACGAACATATAAAATATTTATCCATCGATATGTTATAAATGTGATTGTTCAATCAACAGCCATGCATCGCATCACAGTCTATCTCCAAGTTTAAGAATGGGTCATCGTGCACCTAGTCATTGCAGTTATGGGTCTGCAAAATCAGTAAAATCTCACACCTCCAGAAAGGATGGTATTATTATAGAAACCATGTCAACGCCTAATCCGTTTTGTCCAAATACCAAGGGTGTTTGCTGTCTTATGCTGCTCCTCAATCTTGGCCTAATTCTTATCGCATTAGGTTTTGTTATAGTAATTCAATTCTTTCAACCATTGATAGTTTGGTGGGTATATGGCTAACAAAAACAATTGAACTTTACATTTACTGGCATACATATATCTATTAATCTGTTATATTGCTATGATTTCAGGATTTTGGGAATAGTCTTCCTTATATTTGGATTTTTAACTTTGATAGGTAGCTTAATATACTGTGTACATGTATTTAGAAATGCTAAGCATCCCCATGATATCAATCCAGAAGATCTGTATTGGACAAAGTACTGGCAGGGTCATGTAGGTTCAGCACCCGAGGTATACTACAAGACCGAGGATAAGTATCAAGATGATGGATACAGTGATCGCTTGAGTAAATACTCGAATAAATATTATGACCGTCAAAGATATTAGAAACTAATTTAATGCAAAACATAAATACATTCAGCATATTTATACTATTCATACAATCACCAAACAAGCATGATAACAGAAGAAACTTACACACAAATTAATTTAAGATGAAGAAAATAACTATTATGTATATCCTTGTTATTAACATATGATATAAAAACATAACATGTACAATTGTATTTTGTATAAAATGCTAAATTATTTATTTTATACAGATAAATCTAAAAATAATAAAACATTAGTTTAAAAATATACCGTTTAAAACTTATATGTTTCTGTTAAGAATCCTCCTCTTGCCATTATAATTATATAATTCTATAATTTTAATTAGACCTTCTTCTGGTTTTTTAAACATATATTTTATTCAGGACTTTACAGATAATAATTTATTAATGTAACATATAAATAACACATTATTTTTGCCACCGTTTTCCCACTCCTACAGTATTATCAAATAATGTTTCATTTAAAAATGTCCCAGAACTGTCAACTAAATAGAAAAATCTTTTACCTTTAATTTTCATTGGCACATAGCTCTTGTTTTCTCGTCTTGCAACAACGGATTGTACCTTAAAAATTTATGAATTACTTTGAATTATATAAATTCATTTAATAATTTGTTGATTTAATGCTTTAATAATTACCTCACATGTAGGAATTGTTAGAACTGTTTGATTTTTAAATAAGTGATAAGTAATTACAGATACTTGGTCACCACCCTTGTGTAAAATAATATATTTTACAAACCGTTTACTTGTTACGAATGAAACCAGAAATATTAGAGGTCCTAAATGTGAAAAGAACAAAAATTTGACAATAATATTTGTAATATAGTCATACGCGATACAAAAATAAAAATACCTATCAATCCTCCATAGGCAAAAAGTACTAAATTTAATCCATTAAATACTAAATATTCCCTTAGAGATTTATCTGTATTAAAAAATGATTTAAGATTCTCGTCCCATGTAGTATACATTAATAGTCCAGAAAATAACACTGATCCAGTTGCAAAAAATCTCAAAAAATAATAAAAATTAGATTCCATCTTGTATAGCAATACATTGTTTTGTATATTTGTATTTGCATTTAAGTCTACTTCTCTGCATCTGTAAGTAAAAAAAAATGATAGTTATCTCTTGTCCGGGTACATTGAAAATAAAACGAATTTTTTATTTTATAAATGCTTTTACTATGGTACCTCGAGTGATTTACTTTTACCGGATTGTTAAGCGAAGTATGATATGCTTTACAAAATGTATAGCCCTTAACTTTATTATTCCCCTTCAACCCTTGATAAACAAATTGTAATTTGTTAATTACATTTATTTTTGTACAACTGTTTCTTAAATACAAAAGATTAAACATGTTTGCATAATCCTATTCTTAGTTTGTCATAATAAACATTAGTTATTAGATTACGATTTTGCCATGAACGTGCACGTAAATACAATTATAATTCACTAGTTGCAATTAGCTGATTGCGCCATCTCGGAAGAGGGCACGTGAATCTGAATTTGAGCAATATCGATGTCGGAGACAACACTGTCGGTATTACAGAAAGTGTAAGACAGCTACAGTAATCGGTCCAAACTGATTGGTTGAAACCCCGCGGCTAAGCAGTGCTGTCCTCTCAGCACAATAGTGTAGGCTTCTAGTGAGCTCCTACGGCGAATAGACGGGAGAACTTGTAATAAAGATATTTACTAACAAAACATAAGCGTAAGAACAATGTGATCGTCGCTGTGGCTGGAGCAGGAGTGAGAGTGAGTCCTGTTCGAAGCGGATTATATCGGAACACACCTCTTTGTTTCCGGCTTTTTAATATCGCCGCCAGGGGCGCGCGCGTTAGCGAACCTCTACGGTTCGAAGTTTGGCCGCCAGTGTGGTAGTCGCTGCAATAGCAAGCGAACCATCCACACGAATACACACATAGCTCGTCTCTATTTACCATGCCTATGGTCCCGCAATATGGATATTTCCCTAGCCAACTCTCGCCGTACCCACAGATTGGCAGTGCTGATGCATTGCAGGCAGTGCAACCGTACTACCTGCTAGCTCAAGCCGGGAACTACACCTAAGCACCCTACAGATTGTACATACATACATATCTACATTACCGTGACGTAATCCCATATGGGTGCTTGGTCACTCTGATACATCGTCTGTGCTAATTGTATGTATGTAGTCGAAGTGTTATTTTCATATACATACATATGACCAGCATCCACTGTACATAACATAAAACACAAAGCAATATAATTTTTAACACCTGTACTTAAAAAATTAATAGAGCATTCTGTTTTCGAATTCAGTCATTTTCTTTACAGCGTTTTTACATGCTTTGCTGACTTTAATTCATAAATTGCAAGTTCATGTTGCATATGTATACATATGTTGTATTTCCTTAACAGGTCTTTTTGATACAGCCTTTTAACTCCTACGTGAACGTTGACGTTTGTTGTCATCGAAATGTCAATGGCTTATTCGCTGTTTTTATTCAAATAAACAGTCGTATAAAAATGGGTGATTTCTTGGCGACTAACAATATCTGCGGTCAAAATTTATTACGTTTGGTGTCCCGTGGAAATGCTATTATAGCCGAGCTGATGAGATTAAAGGATTATGTGCCAACAGTATTTAGGTTATTTATTTATTTATTTATTATTATTAATTATGAATGAAATAAATATTATTCTTGCAATAATTATTAGATCTTGATTTCCCGTTGAAATTGACATGCTCCTTCCGTTTTACAGTCTGGATTCAAAGCAGATAATACAAAAGTATGGTTCCATTATAATCGATTTTGCATATTTTAAATCGGTTAATGTATATGAGCAAAAAATAGAAAATGATCCAGTAAGTAAAAAAAGTGATATGTAAGTTAATGCAAATGATTACATAATAAATAGTTGTATTGTTTTTATACAGATTCTTCAAGAAACTGATGAGGATTTACGAAACAATTATTCGGATATAATTTCCAGATTTTATTTGGCATTCGAAAGCATACACAAATATGTTACAGATTTGAACACCTACGTAGATGAATTAGGAGATGGAAATTATATTCATCAATCCATAGATTCTATCATGCTAAATGAGGAAGGACGACAATTAATGGTACCGCAGTTCATGTTTCATTATCGATCGATTCCTTCTACCTGTAACACAAAATATTTAGATTTGTATTCATATTTATAGTGCGAAGCAGTATATTTATATGGAGTCATGCTACTTCTGGTGGATTACCATTTCAAAGGCTGTATAAGAGAAAGACTGTTAGTATCCTATTATCGATATAATGCACAACGGTCATCTTCAACTAGCGTAGACGACATATGTATGTTACTTCGTTCAACAGGATTTTCTAAAAATTCCAATAAGAGACCTGCAAATTACCCTGAGGAATATTTTAAGTGAGTTGTCCAAGTTTTGTTCGGTTTCCAGTATCTTTAATATCTTTCTGTACGAATGTCTCTTTTTCTAGGAGAGTATTATTAAATGAATCTCTGATAGAACATCTTATTGGACGTTTACGTTCGGACGAAATATATAATCAAAGTCTTGCTTTTCCACATCCAGAACACCGTAGTACTGCCCTTTCAACTCAGGCCTCAATGTTGGTTGTTATTTTATCATTTAAACCAAGCATATTACACACACATACAGCTATGATGAGAGAGATAGTAGATAGATTTTTCCCTGATAATTGGGTCATTAGCATTTACATGGGAATAGTAATAAATTTGTGTGATTGGTGGTCTCCGTATAAGGCTGCAAAAACAGCTCTTAATAATACACTTGACTCTTCTAATGTTAAAGTAATTGCACATAAGTATGGTGAGAAAATGAAGGTAATTATATTTTCCGTTTGTGTCATGAATATTTCAAATTAATGAAGCGTCTTTGTCTATGTATATTTTACATTGAATATATATTTCAGAAATTGATATCAGAAACGGAGGAAGTGCAGTTAGCAGGCACTTTAGACGACAGTGCGGTAGGATTGCTTGTAAAGTTAGTAAAAGAATGTAATGTGACTTTGCACTGGTTACTTCTACATACAGCAATGTCGACCATATCGCTAGAGGATTCAAAACGTTCGCGTATGCTCAGGCAATTGGTAGTGAATGAAAGTAAATATACGACAGTTGACTGTCTTCAACTATTACTAAGCACAGCTCAGATTGAACAGGATGTCAAACAATTATATAAAGATGTACGAGCACAATATTTTTCGTACTAACACAAAATCTATCATGTGTTGTATAATTAATTTCATCAATTAATTTTAGTTGTTATTTGGTAAAGAAACTAAATGGCTCAGGGATAAAGGAATATGCGTCGAGAGAATAATAGATCTTGCACAAATATTTGGAGGTAATAAATCTCTCGATGGTATTGAGAAAAATCAAAATCTTCATGCATGGTTCATGGAAATTAGCAAGCACATTGACTCTTTGCAACAAGAAGATGGAAGGAAAATAGCACAATTATTGCCAGCATTAGAAGAAGTGCAAGGTAATTGCGACAGAATATAAAATAAAAGAATTCAATGAATTACATTGATTTATAACAAAATATTATTTGAATCCATATGATTTCAGAATTTCATCAATTGGAAAATAATTTACACATATCTCAGTATTTAGCTGATACACGAGAAATATTGCACAATATGTTACGTACAGGAAGTATCACAGAGGACACTATGATTAGTTTAAATATAGTGACAGATTGTTGCTATGCATGGAATATAATGGAATCTTTTATTGAAACTATGCAAGCCAGCATAAAAGAATGTCCTCCTACCGTAATTAAATTAAAAGCATTGTTTTTAAAAGTAAATTTCATTTTTTGTATTCGACAGTAAACTATACATATTTCATATAGATACATATATGTCTTATTCCTTTTCAGATGGCTTCGGCGTTGGAAACGCCGTTATTAAGAGTGAATCAAGCACGTAGCGCAGATCTATCATCAGTATCTCAATACTATAGTAGAGAATTAGAAAAATATGCAAGACATGTCTTACAAATAATACCAGAGACTGTATTTGGTTTACTTGCCGAGATTGTACACCTTGAGACAAATGCTTTCAAGGAAATTCCTACTAGATTACCGAAAGATAAATTAAAAGAATATGCACAGTTAGATGATAGACTAAAAGTATTCTTCTATTTTTAGTATTTTCTTTTGCTTTGAATACAACCAAAAGTATATTTAGAATTATTTTATAATAATATATTTAATAAAGATCTAAATTTGTTTTAGATGGCTAAATTGACGTATGCTGTGTCAGTATTTACAAAAGGTGTATTATCCTTAAGAAGTGTTCCCTTGGGAGTGTTAAGAGTTGATTCCCATCGCTTATTAGAAGATGGTATACGACAAGAATTGGTAAAGAAAGTAACAGTAGCCTTGGATAATGGTCTTGTTTTCGAATCAAAATCAAAAGTAGGTTCTAAATAACTTTTACAATTCTTTTTACTCGTATGTCAATAATTAGATTTTTTACGTATTATTTTAGATACCGATATTACAGAAACTTAATAATTTAGCCGCAATTATGGATGGTTATCGTAAATCCTTTCAATATATTCAAGATTATATAAACATTAATAGTTTAAAGATATGGCATGAAGAGGTAAGTCAATTTTTATACATATATAATATAAATTATATAATTATATTTATAGCAATATATGCCCACTCTTTACTTATAGATAACGTACATTATTAACAATGCAGTGGAAGAGGAGTGCGTTGGATCTTCTTGGACTTCAGAAAGGTCATCCAGATATTATCAAGACGACAAATACACGTCTACATTAGATAATTCTGTTACTTTTATTGGCAGACTTGCCAGAGAACTTGTTCGTATAACTGATCCAAAGTAAATTATTTTCTTTTCGTAATTCTCATTATTTTTTATGTGCGATATTATACTTACATTTATGTATGTGTTTTTAGAACAACTATTTACATTGAACATTCTCTTGCATGGTATGATCTCAAAACACAAGCGGAGGTTCTAAATTATAAAATATTTTCAAAAATATTAGAAGCAATAGGCACACCTGGCTTAACAGGACTTGACAAACTTATCTCATTTTATATCGTCACCGAATTACATAGCTTAATTCGTTACATAGAAAGGAACCTTCGAAATAAGACGTGGACGTCTACGTTAGATTACTTTGAACCAATTCTAAATTCCACAGACACGCTTAAAGGTATTTATAAATTAACATATTGAATGTCTATAAATGCTCAGAAAGGTAATTTTGTTTTATTCATACGTGCAGGTAATATACCGAAGCTACATACTGCTGTGGCAACTCATGCAAATAAATTTTGTCCTCAATTACTCGAGTGGATCTTGAAAATTGGACATTGTCAGCTTCTCAAAAAGAAAATAGCATACGAATTAAATACTACATGTAAATTTGAAGCTAAACACATGGAGGCAGCACTTCAAACACTGAATGCGTATATATAAATATTTTATTTGCAAATCTATGTCTCATTTTAGTGATGAAACTTTTATATGCCACTTTTGTTCATTTATAGGGCTGTTTTATTTGAAATTAGTAAAGGGAATCATTGTGATCAGAATGAAACTAAAAGAAACGAACTCCTGCAGGAACTGAATGTTAGATTAGATTGGGCTGGTATCAGTAATTGTCACAACAATGTTTATATTAAATCACCAAACCTAAATAATATCGCACTGATTTTGTTTTTACTTACGGTATCGCAATTACCTAAGGTGTACTATTGTAAAAATGCAGGTAATCAATATTTCATAATTATAAATCTCTCAACGTAAGTACAAATAAATACAAATCCAACATATTGTAGGCAGTCTATTGAGTAAAAAGTCTCAAGATCCTCTGGATGCTATAATATTTACTATCGGAATACAGACAATTTTACGCCAGTGCTCTTTTGCTGCAATGACAAACTATGTTAAATATCTTTGTACATACGTTATTTCCTGCGTTACGCCTGACAGGTATTGTACTCTACGAACATCAATTAAAATGCATATCGAGAAATACATGTTCAGTAACGTTTCTTAATGTTCTATTCAACAGTGCAAAAACCGGGAGTGATGGAAATAACGAAGGATCGAATACTTTACATATTTTGGAGCTGTTTATAAAATATTCCGGTTTACCACGCTCATATATACTGAAAGAAATTCCAGTGATTGTCATGGATCATTTTCAAATGAAAACTACCAAATAGCTATATAATATATGATATAACAGAATCTTTTGTATAAACACAACTTATATCGTATTATAGTACGCATAAAGGATATTCTATATTTTGTACATATGTTCACATATAAATTTGTATTTTATACATATATATAACAATTGTATGAGTTATTGTTAAACATAAAAAATAAAATTCTATTATTACTATAAAGATTGTCGTTCATTGAATTATCTATCTGAAGCGATAAAAGGATATTAAATATTAATCTTTATAAGTTTACAATTCACTGAGAAGTATTTTAAGTATTCAATAACCCCTGGAGATTACATCGGTTCGATAACAATATTTCCGCGAATGTGTGGGTCGTTACTGCCAGCACCTGCAGTGGGAATTTGTATACGCATCGGCGGCTGAAGGTGTGATATGCCGCAATCGGCGGTGGCCGTATCATTTATGCAACAGTTTCTTCAACATCGGTCATCTTGAACTATATCTGGACTATCATTAATAAAATAAATTACAAAAATTGTTATCGCTGTACGAAATTGTGATGTATTTGGCATCTTTTACAGTGCGTATTTGCTTAAATACTGTATTTTAACAAGCGTAGGCGGCTTCGTCGGCTAGAACGGCCGCCGGGGGAACGTTGAAAGCGCCGAAAACTCCACCGTTCCTACAAACTATTTGAAAATAATGTTTAAGTCTCTAATAGCATATTTCATGCGGATCGAAAAATTGTATCATTTAAAAAAATAATTTTGCATCCGTTACAATCGTAGTTATTATAAAATATGAATAAAAGGGGAAGTATTGGCGGCAAGGACGTCATTGACGCAGTGAACGCCGACGGCGGCGGCTACTACGGCCGCTACAACGACGGTGTCGGCGGTCTGATACAAAAGGAACAGCGGTGAATCTGCAGCTCAGTCTCCCTTACGTGCCGTTACAAGACCACTCTGCTCGCTTATAGTTTAAATCGAGTTTCCTTCGAATTTCACGCAACATCATGGATTTAAAGAATCTCTTAAATTTTGAAGTTAAATATTTGTGGAAGACCAGACGTTGTAAAATTCTTTCAGCAACAAGTGCATCTTTCATTCCACAAAATTCGCATGCATCTACATCATGCATCCTCAGTTCAGTTTCATTCTCATTTTATTTATTAAATATTAATAATTGTATTACTATGGTATATTTAATAGAAAAAAAACGTAATAATGTTCATTTGTCCACGTAAGTATAAATAATGCGTATGTATTTATCTTGTGATAGATTCGTTGCTAAATTGTAAGTAATTGATATTTACTACGTACTTTATAATATTTATATTATGTGTGTAAATATACACACAACCGCTAATTTTTCTAATATCTAAGACCTCGTAACAAGTTCATCTTCTTTATAGTCGTGTAAGAGTAACATAAGCAATGGAGACGAAATTAGCCCGTTATTTCTATCGCGTTAAGAAAAGCATGGTTGTTATATCTTCAATTTAAACCGAAACCTAACTTTTATCGACATCGTGCTAATTTAAGATAATTACTGTTTCGTCTCTATCATTATATTATACAAAAAGATATGAAAAAGAATCCGAGCGGAAGCACATAGATAGCGTTATTATAATTAAAAAAATTTACAGTGATTTCTTCAGAAGAGCACGCAAATACATGCTGCTAGGTCTTTGTCATATCTGTTTGTTTCTTCTGGACAAAAATGATTATTTTCTACACTAATGTGTGCCTGTTACTAAGTAGTAAATCGTAACAAATTTTTAATATTAGAATACCATGCGGCCGACATTAATCATCATTTTGGCTTTCGCCGCCGGAATGATCGCTGCGACACCTAAACACCGTAATTATTCTCATTTCGTGAAACATTCTGTGAGACCCGAGCGGGTCATCCGTGGATTTAAACCTGTGGTGATGTCTACTGCATACGGCTTCGGAAAAAGACAAAATTCTGCTGATATTTCGAGTATTAATAAAAACGAACGGATCTTATTCACGCTTCTACGATATTTCCCTCAAGGGTATGTACGGCTACGGAAATTTCAAATAATTCTCTAGCCAATCATTAGTCCATTTTAAATTTTGGCGGCCAGCCTTCACATTTTAAACCGCGCCAATTCAAAAAATTCAAAGAGTACCCAATTAATTTATAAACCTGTTCGACATTATCGTTTAACGAATGATTCATAAAATTGTTTAAAAAATATAAATAACTCGTAACATCTTCAACTGTGTTGATTATTATTATGCTTTTAGGATACCTGTAGAATGGCTGCTTCAACAAATGAAGGCAAATCCAGCTATCGCTTCAAAAGTAACTCAATTAATAATGGATGGACGTGCTGACTTAACATCAACAATAGATCGTTCTAATCCTGATAGAACAACTTGGCTGTCGTAAATAAATTCTTCGACGACGAAATGATGTATAACATTTCTAGCTATACATTATAATAGTTTAATAAATCTGCGATTATAAAACAATTATTTAGTACCATTGACACGCGTGTTTGGTTCGATCAATATTTCTTTAGAAAATGAATTGTAATTTCCTGTGTACAGGAGACTTTAAGAACTTGCTGGAATAAAATTCAATTTTTTCATGTGTAAAAAACATGTAATGACCTACTATGAGACTCGTGGCGCCATGAACAGCGAAACGCTCAAGTAATTAACCAACATGTATGTAGATAATGTAGACTGTAGTCTATATTGTAGAGTAATCACCGTTTCTACCTCTAAAAAGCGTTTCCGTTTATTTTTAAGCGCTTGATTAATTATAATTGTTAAGTACGTATTAATAAATGCATTAATCAACAATTGTCCGTAGAATTCCTTTTTACAAAAAATTTCTGTAGACAATTAAAGAATTTAGTTAGAGTTTGACCATGGACTAAGTTATGATCAACACGTGCATTGTGTTTCATAAAAATTTTAGTCAAGTCAATTTGATCGCATTGATACATTGTAAATGAAAAAATAAAAATGTCTTAAAATGTGTCAATGAACAATTCCGAGTAAATAAACTATACGTTTGAATCATAAACTACGTGGAATGCAGTGGATAGAAAATGCTGTACGTCATGTTACTGGATACCGAATATTCCTAGAATACATGAACTGTACATGCATACATATATTGTACATACCAATATGTATCGCATTGCAAATATCGTGTTAGATTTCAAACACCAATCGATTACTACACGGTATTGATAAAATAAGAATGTGTGACATTTATAAAATTGTTATCAAAATTTCCAATTTTCTATGTAACCGCGATTAGATTCATCGAACAAAGTGTCGAGTGGAGTACTGATTAAACGAAGCAGCATTAACAAGACAATTATACACCGTTTTGCAACAGTTTCTGCATCCAGCTTGTTTAACCTTTTTTTAAATTGATATATTACATGCATCTTTGTTTGTAATGTAAATTTTTGCTGCGTATCAGTTGACCGGAAAAAAATACACGGTTAGTTCAATATGGTGGAACGTTTTTGATACGCGGACTGTTTTCTATTTTCTTTTAAAAAAACGTTACATATTGATTCAAATTTCTCGAAGAAAATCGTAAGTAAATGAATACGTGAGAGCTTGGTGATCATATGGTTTCGTAGAAATTAAAACAGCTGATGTGTATCTCATAAGAACCTACATTTATTTGAAATGAATTGTCATTATCGTGGCGATTACACATTTTGCGAAAATGACGCGTATGTCATCTTTTTAAAATGTAACTGCCGTAATAAAAAGAGTATCGTATTATTGCTGTGAATTGTCAAATTCTGTAGCCAAACTTTTTCTAAAAAACTGCTATAAACCTCGATATAAAGTTGTGATAAGTTCATAGAACTATCAATAATATTTATGACAGCACATTGTAATTATTATGTACTTTGAAGTGGAATCTTCACGAAAATATCCGATCACAAGCATGTGAGTAACATTTAATGATGTCTTTTATATTATTTTAATATATTAACATTATTTCTTGTCATCCGATCTATTTACAAAACAGTTCTGTAATATAAATATCTGTGCCTTTTGTAGGAATAAATCAGTGGAGGATTTATTAATCTCTAGTCACGATGTAATTACTAACATAAATTCTGCTGGATTAGATAATCAAAATTCAGCAACGAATAAGGGCAATGCTGTATCCGATAATACCCAAGAATCACTAACTGGAGCATGTGGAGAGCGAAGTAGTCCCGTTTCAAGCCCAAATTTATCTCCACGTCCTAGTCCGAAAGCCCGTAATAAACGAGATCATTCTAAATCGAATAGTGATTCAACTACTAAAGAGTCTAATAATGTTAACAAATTGGATGAAAACCAGTCGCATGTAAGATTTTATAACACTTATTGTACTTTTGTTTTAAGGTACTAGCTAATGTAATGTATTGTTTATATTTGATAACAGGATGCGGCAAATAAATCGTCGGACTCTTCTCAAGCTTTAAAAATTTCACATGAGGGAAAAAAGGAAGCTCGTGCTGGAGAGCGAAACAAAAAGAAATCATCTTGGTACAATGTTTTATATCCAACATATAAATCAAGGTCTGAAGATTTCAAACGAATATTTAAAGATGTTCCAGATGATGAAAGATTAATAGTTGGTAAGTAATTTGCTAATGATATATTGTTAATAAGAATAAATATTTTTATTATAGTAATTTATTTTCATAATACAAGTTTTGTAAATGTGAAAAAGTGTTTGTCAAAGAAATATTTAGTTCTGATGAACAACTAATACATTTACTTTTTGTAAAAAAAAAAGTCTAAAATGTCAATATTGCTTGAATTCTTATCAACAGACCTGAACATTTCTTTTTTCTATTGCAATTTTATCTTTTTTAATATTACTGTTCTTAGAAGAAAATATCCTTTGTATTGTATGCTTTCTAATTTTCTAATGTCATCAGACATAAGTCAGATATATATTTGTTTTCTTTATTAGAAGATATAATGTTTCATTACAAGAAGTCAATTGAAAATAAAAACTTCATAAACATGATACACTCTAAGAGAAGAATGTTACACAATCTAGTAAATATATTATTCCACAAACATTTTTTCATATATACAAAAACAGTAGAAATATTTTACGTTTTAATGCAAAGTGACTTATTATATAATAAAATATGTTTATTATTGACAATAATATTGGTTATATTAGATAATATTATAAGTATTAAATTTAAAATATATATCACGATGCGTGATTTTTAGATTATTCATGTGCACTACAACGTGAAATATTGGTTCATGGAAGGCTTTATGTTTCTCAAAATTATGTATGCTTTTATGCAAATATCTTCAGTTGGGAAACCGTAGTATCTTTACGTTGGAAGGATGTTACATCTATTACCAAAGAAAGAACTGCCATTGTTATCCCTAATGCAATGATAATATCGACTGCCACAGACAAGTTTTTTTTAACATCTTTCGGCGCAAGAGACAAAACCTATGTAATGCTATTTCGTGTATGGCAAACTGCTCTTATTGGTGAGGTATGGACATTTTATGTTGTACATAAATACATCGATAACTCATTCAGGGTACTTTCATATGAGATCGAAAAGAAGTGTACTGTAATGTATATCAATATTTGTTATATGAGGTGTTTTTAGTTAGCAGATAACTGCAGTAATCTTACACGATTGACAAATGTCTACTCATCTTTCATATTTCATGCTACTATTACACTTTGGAAGTTGTGTAATTGATTACAAGACTTATAAAGGAATATCCCAGAAAGGTGCAACAAAATCATGACAAACGAAAAATTGCATAATCTTCGTGACAAAAAGTTTCTAATACAGTTTATTATTTTCTGATTGGCATCGTTTTTGAAATATAAGTAATTAGAGTTTTGAGATTCATCTTCTGATGTATGCTGTTTCTTATATAACTAAGCATGTGGTAAAAGCATTGACGCGTATAAATACATGTTTGCATACATTATGTCATTAATAGTAAGTATTTCAATATACTTTTCGTGTTTCTTATTAAATATGTCTTTTGATTAATGTCGGATTTTCATGTGACAAGTTAATTTTTTTTTCAATTTCGTTCTGTTTTGTTTTGATACATTCGGAAAACAAGACAGTAACTCGTCGCCATTAGAGTTTACATTTAGAAACAGTAAACAGAACATAACGGTATTAATTCAGTTTCATCGAATAGTACGTGTACTTAACGAATATCAAAATTAATCGTCTCCGAATTTCTGTCACTCTGTGTGAAAAATTTCAACATTTGTTGCTTCATTAAACATAAGTAATTATCTTCGTTCAATATTTTAATTAAATTATTTATACTTTTGAAGAAATACGTGATCGAAATGATATTCTTGATAAGAACAAATTACTCCAAACGAAGTTGTTGATTTGTATAAGATTAATCGGCACAATAACAAGTCATTGTGATAAACAGATACGACTGACAGTAATTGAAATAGAATACAAAAGAAGAGTTTTGTTTATTTATTATTGATAATCTCATTATTTTTATTTATTGCGTGAGTTTTATTTGCCTTTTAAATAGTATTCTAGTAATTATTTTTTTGACATGTAAGTCGTGTATATTTGGTCGTTTAGAGTTTATTATTGATATTTGCTTCTTAAATGTAAATTCATAATATTTATTGATAACATGATTTTAAGTCACACCAATGTTCAATTTTTGGGTTTACCTTGTTTTATTTATACTTCTTTTTGGATCATATACATTTTTTGTCTTATGATTTTATTAAAAAAATATGACTGTGACTAAATTTAATTTAAATTCAATTTTATGGACTTTTTATACTTTAATGTGAGGATTCTGCATGTATTAAATATTTTGTTATCATTTCGCAATACTTTATTTTTAGAATACTTCCACTAAGTTATCTATTACTTTCTTTTTTTCATTAAAGCTACTATGTTTGGCCTTTTGAATTTACCGAAGCTATTTGTTCTGATATATGAATTCTTGTCAAAACAAATACGAAAATTCGAACTTATCACTTAAACACGTATCGATATGCGCATGTGGTAATTAAGAAGTGCGTGACGGAAACCGAACCACACTTAATTGCTTTTATTTCGAAAATGAAGCCTCCGACTTCATAACGGTACATTTTACTGTTACACTATATTTTGTATTATGCACCACATTAAATAAATTTATTTCACTTTGTAAAATAACTTTAAATTATAATTTTAAGCATAATATATTTAACTTTTTAGCCAATGAGTTCGGCAGAGATGTGGCAACTTGTCCATTCATGTTATGGAGATGAATTGGGCTTAACATCAGATGATGAAGACTATGTTCCACCATTACCACCGATCGATGACGAGAAGTTATCAACAAGATTATCTGTGGAATCGTTTTCAGAGGTATTTTATAACATGAACGTATCAAGAACAATTTGCGATTAAGTGATGCAATTATATATTCATATATCCTCCCTTCGTACAACATTTGTTTGTTTTCAAATTAAAGCTCGAAAGCAGTAATGTAGAAAATTTGGAAACTGGTACAGTAGAACGTAGGTCACCACCAGATCCTACTCTGGATGCAACAGATCTCAGTGATACAACAGAAAGTGAAGCTGAAAAACATGGATGTATGTAACAAACGTGATAGATAATAGAATAGAAATGATAGATAATGAATGAGGGAATAATTTTTTGCATGTATTGTTGTATAACATATTTACTGATTTTAGTGAAGTCCAGCATTCGAAGCAATGTAGTGTGTACTTCACCTCATGAAGGACGCCTAGTCGGCAAGGCTACGTTACCTATCCATATTGATCATTTATTCACTTTATTATTTACCAATTCTAAGTTTTTCTTAGACTTCCAAACAGCTCGTAAAACTACAGGTAATCCATACATATGCAAGGGATTATTTAATCCAATATGTAATTAATTTGTTACATACAAACGTTTTGATTAATTTAGATCTAGTACAATCATCTTGGACACAAAACGAACAGACGGGTCAAAAAGTTAGAACTTTATCTTTTACAATAGCTTTGTCCCAACCCATTGGACCAAAAGCTTCTCATATTACAGAAACTCAGGTAATTATTGAACAACAAAAGTTTTACGTATTTCTTTTATTCTTATATTATATGATAAAACATTTGCAGATAATGTTGCCATGCAGCAGACCAGGTCAATTATATGGTATTGACGTGGACACTGTGAATGCTGGAATTCTGTATGCCGATTCGTTTCATGTACAGCTTCATTACTGTATAAACAGTATCTCGGAAAATGAAACAGATCTCACAATTTATGCTCAAATAAAGTATAGAAAGAATGTATGGGGTTTTGTAAAAAGTAAGTACTTAAAGAATATGGGCTTCGTATTCGCAATGGATAATAAATTATTTTTTACTACAAAAATAGGTGTCATTGAAAAAAATTGTTGGGCTGGATTAGAAGAATATTTTACGAGTCTAATAAAAGCGCTAACTATTGAATGCGAAGAATTTAGTAATACCGGAGGGTTGAAAAGGAAAGCAAGAAGAAGACGTCGAATTACAGGAACTGGTATTACTTTACAACCACTTTCTGCAGATCATACTTCTCCCAGTTTACAAAATGCTTTGAATTTACCACATATTAATGATAATTCCGGTATGTGAACAAATAAATCGATATTATATTGTTACGTTTCAACATATTACAATCTTGTAAATCATTTTGAACACACAGCTTCTGGAGTTCGCGGCGATCCAAATATAATAATTAGTTCAATGCTTTTAATTGCTGTATTATTCTTGATGGTAATTAATGGCCTATTATATTATAAACTATGGAGTTTGGAAGAAGCTGCAGCCTACACAATCATGGATTTACATGTGTTAAAGTTGGTGCTTTATGTTTAATACATTTTGAGAGTATTTAATTGGAATGTGTCTACACGTGACTACTTTTTAGGAATACTCCAAAGACTGAAGAAGATTGGATCCACTTGTTGCAACAACAAGAAAGTTTGCATAATGTAGAAATGAGAAAATGGCAAAGAGTACTACATACAGCTGCACAATTACTTAGACAGGTATGTTAAACACTATATGTAGTGTTATGAAATTATAATATCACACTACATAAAATAAAAATTTATATTCTTAATGTAATTTTGAAGACTGAAGAATCACTGACGGAGCTACAAATGAGTATTCATCCTACTGCATCAGAAAAAATGTTCTCGATCTTAAAACCGAGTGTAAAAAGTTTTAATTCGCATACAGTGCAACAGAGTCATTCAGAAATGTAATAAGGTGTAAAATATTTAAATGAAAGAATTATTGTAATATGATACGCATCTAAAAGTATCGTTACAGTAAAATCTAAGTTTTCCAAATAAGAGGGGTATTATTAATAATCGTTACACTTGTATATAATTTATAACGAGGCACAGAAATAATGCTGTGATGCTGTATCTTTAAGCTCCAGATGTGCAGCAACACACGTGAAATATTTGACACATAGGAAATGTAATTCTCTATTGATTTTAAAGATATCTAGTATTAAATTTTCTTTCTTATAAAATATTAAAGCTATTCGATCTCTTTTGATGCCGATCATATATATAAAAAAAGCATACATACATTTATAAATACAGGCATGTATATTTGTGTATGTGTATAGATAATGTATATTAGTATATTGTAAAGGAAAAATAAATAATTTTTAAAATCATATATGATGTCATCAGATTTTAAGTTATCTTGTATTCGATCTAAAATTGTAATCGTATTTCAGTTGTCTATTAACGTAGGCAAAGAAAATAAGAAATAAAATATTTGTATTTATAAAATTTTTTTAATGAAGATACAAGCTTTCAATTCATTTATCTTCCGGCTTATTGAAAACAAGAGTGTAACCACATTTTCCACAATAATGACGATCTTCCATCGCTGCCATGAACACTCCTGCACCGCATTGTTCCATGGGACATTCTCTCCTTAATCGGTGAATTTTTCCATTCTCATCCACCTGAATAATAAAGCATTTTTCGAACTTGTACAAGTGCAGAAGAGATATTTTTTCATGTACTCAATTTCAGACAGATATTTTTGTTAAATCAGATTCATGAATAACATTTATATACCTTGTAGAATTTGAGTACAGCAAGCTTGACCTTCTTCTTCTTATGCTTGATTTTCTTAGGAGTGGAGTAATTCTTCTTCTTGCGTTTCTTAGCTCCACCTCTTAGACGCAATACCAAGTGTAAGGTAGATTCCTTCTGGATATTATAATCGGAGAGGGTTCTACCATCTTCCAGTTGTTTACCAGCAAAGATCAATCTTTGCTGATCTGGCGGGATACCTGTAATGACATTTTTATTAGTAAACACATCTAAATATCAATGAATGTAAATATATTTAATATTATTACCTTCCTTATCTTGAATCTTAGCTTTAACATTTTCGATTGTATCTGAAGCCTCAACCTCTAGGGTGATGGTCTTCCCCGTGAGTGTTTTTACGAAAATCTGCATGTTGAAGTCAATGTCATGCGGAACTGCAAAAAAAAAATTACATAGCTTTATATAATTTAAGTCTTTTAGAAGATTTCAAAATTTATACAATCAACTATACTACTTATATTACTATAAATATTGTTTTAAATGTCCAATGAAATAATTAGGCAAACTGTTTATGGTCAAATGTAGCTTTTATTATAAACGGTTTTTATCTGTACAAGTCCAATCACATTACAATAATCATAACTTAGTGATATCATTTTACACGAGCAATACAGCATTAATGCAACCATCATTTTCAGGATTATTCGTGACTTGCGCATATTTTCCCCAAACTACTTTTCCAGACTGTGTTACCAACCCTAATTCCGAAATGTTTACTTCAATTATTGTTCCTTTGGTTATAACACCTAAACTTGTATACATAGAGGAAGATGGGTTTTTCTTTACTCCAATGATTGGTATACAAAATGTAGCTTTCAATTCAGGGTGAGTTACGTGAGCTTTTTTAAAACGTAATGCCATCGGTCTGATAAATCTTTCAAACTTCGGTGGCTTCCTTGTGAAGTTCTCACCGACAAATGTTACTTTTGTCACCATTCGTTTCCATGATTTACGTTTGGTTTTCCCACTTCTCAATATTTTGAAAACTTCGGACTCCGACTGTGTTTTAACTTTAGGAATCGGAACATCCCATTTACCAACTTTTTCTTTACGTTTCTGCTTTATCATATTCGACAATACCTTAGCATCTTTCTTAACATCGCGATCTAACAAATATACTGGCAGCGCTCCGTCCGACACTTTCTTCGAGTCTTTCTTTACTTTCTGCTCCATGTGAGATTTGATTTTCTTTTTCATTTGAATCTTTTCATTTCGTCTTTCCTTATTAAATATTTTTGCTTTTATCCCGCGTAGAGTGCGAGCACGTTCGGCCCGTTTGTGAGGTTCGCGAGCCTCTCTCTTCCTCTTCCTTTCTTCATAATCCAACCGGCGACCGTACAATTTACGGTGCCTCTCAATATATTCGTTCTGCGGCATTGCGAACGATGTTTCTTCTTTGCAAAATCAATTATTTCTCCGATACAAAAATTCTGAAAATGAGAACAGTTGATCTATAGAATATAACCATTAGATACGATGATTTATGAAAACCCACCTGTATATACTATACAATATTAAATAATTACATATTACTTTTGTCATACAAAAAATAATTACTGCATTACAGATTCTATTTCTTAATTTGTCCCAGGGAGATGTACAGAAAAAACTAAATTTATACATATATTGATTATTATATGAATTAGAAACTTTAAAAATATTAAATGTACCTACCTACTTGGGTTTGGGCTTTGCGTACTTTGTGATATTTAAACAAAAATCACTTTGCAATACCTTATATATCCAATAATAATATTTTGATCAATTACAATGATCGCATAGTTCATATAATAAAATTAATGTCAACACTTTCGTCGAGATATTTTATAATACTATAATCTAGACAAATATCGATGAATATTATGGTTAAGAAATGCACTTTGTATTGACATAATATATGCTACAAAATTATTTGTTTTCAATATTCATGGCTAGGTCAAATTTGCTATTCGTAAAAAAAAGTGTATAGTATTATAATATTGAAAAAGGTGTCAACATTCACCTTTCGTTAATGCAACTTAATTAAAAGGCGGCGTAGAACCGTGTTGTTGCAACGTGCCATGCGTTCGATTACGTTCTACTGTATATATACGTTAAGGTAGAACAGTATAATACTTAAAAATACGTACGAATATAGTAGTAAAAATTATTACACCTAGATCAGTGAAAATACATCAAAACTATCATGAAATTGATGTAATATTCTAAAATCTTTTGCTCAACATACCTTCGACTACGCTTCCCACATGCGAAAGGAAATTAGAACCTTGAGTTACCTATAAAGATGATGAAAACTCGAAATATAATCAGCGTCACCTAGCGTTCGAAAAGTGTAAACAGAATGCACCCTAAATTGTTTACAATGTCTGACGCGACAGGACTAAGTGATTATTTTTTTATGTGCATCATCTTTATATTCCTATAAGATATTTTCTTTTAGACTTACAAAACAGATTTGCTTGGTAGAACGCAACTCATTAACCTCTTCTATTCTTTTCGTTGATTAGTCGACAGTCTTCGATTCTCATAGTCATTGGTTGACGCGGAAGCGCGAGGAACTACATTGCACGTGGAGAATGATAGCCGCCAAAATACAAAATAGTGAAGAATTAAGTACGAGTATTGTGAGCAAGATAATTTCAAAACTATGCATTGCAAAAATTATAATACTAGCACACCTATAGCGCTGATGATTAAGTAAACTTAAAATCACAGAAAGTTCATGCTTATTAACAGTTAAAATATATATTCTATATTTTAGATATTGTACGAGGTAAAAATTAACTCTCTTGGTAGCTTACAAATTTTTTTACAAAAAATTGTAGAAAATAATTTAGACCATTGGAATAAGTAACGATGTTTCATTAGGATAAATAAATCATATTTTTCTCTACTTTCCTGTGAGATTATTAATGAGTTAACTTTATTAATTCCACAACAAAAATTAGTTGATCCATTGTTCTGAAGCACTTTAAATAGTATTATTTATTTTCGTATAAATTAATTTTCCTTCTAAATGAAATTCATTTGATCCAAATTTGATACGTGAAGTAGAAAATAAAGTTTAACATCGAGTGACATGACACACCATTACATACCGTGTACATAGCTATAGCGTCATCTCACTGTTTCATGATAGAATAGAGACTTTTGGGTTTATACATATGCTTATTGAATTTTACATACGTATGTAGTGGTAATAAATGTTATTCGTTCGAATAATGACTGTTCATATAATTATTTCCGTGATGTTTCGATAACCATCTATTCTCTACTTAAACATGTGACATATACATGCGACACGTACTCGGCAATGGCAATGAATATTTACCAAGTATTGTAATGAACTCAAACTTACACGTTCCATTAATTCATTACATGGAATTACACATTGTTATGTCAGATTTGTACATAGAAAAAATGTACAGACGAATTATGGATCAGTGAACGAAGTATTACGTGTAACATCGAATGCATGAGTAGAACATGTTCCTTCAAACTCTCATGAGAAATTGCCTTTGTTTTTGGTTATGACAATTATGAAATTATGTAAAATATTAAAGACCACACTTGCCATGAATTAGAGCAATAAAAATGGTTATAACAAAGAACCATTCGATAAGTAGATCGTCTAGCTGTTTACGAAAATATCGAATACTTTTTCTATTTGGTATTACTGTGCTGTGTATACAAATTTATTTAGCACATACATTTTTTGGTTTGGAAATTCGAAATCGAAAATCTAGTCGATTATCTTCAGGTGAAGTGAGTCTCGGTTGTCTTTTCTATTGTTTGCGATTCAAATATCTTCGGTGCCTGGGAAAACATTAATGGTTTTTAATATTATTTGTACAGGATGATGTACCTCAATCCGAAGAAGACGAAGGATTACCAAAAGGTTTACGTCAATTGAAGCTTCCACCCGATAAGCAAAGTAATGGGAATAAGGTCTCGCAATCACAGCGAAACCAAACTACTAGAATAAAATTAGATCATAAATCATTAAACTTTCTGCCATCTTGCGAATTCAATGGCAGAGAAGCAGTCAGTGCTGTAACACGTGCACAAAGTCAAACATGCAAACAGCGCATTGTCAATGTGACGTGCCTTAATCAACAAGGATTATTATATCCGGAAAGGGTACAGTCTCTGTGTCCTCATTCTCCCGGATTTATAGAGAAGCCTGTCAGTTTAGGATGTTTCAAAGATGACAAAGCGTTACGCCTACTTACTGGTTATTATCATGTTTTTAAAGGGAACAATTCTCCGGATCGTTGTGCTTTCTTATGTTTGCAATCAGGATACTCGTACGCCGGTACCGAATACTCGTAAGCATAATTAATTTTAACGTTCATATAAAAAATGAATTTTAAAAAATTCTCATTTGACATATAGATATAAATTTCAACAAAGTAGATATAGATTCGACGAATTTTTTTAAACATAAAACATATATTTTCGTTAATATCTTATTCATGTAATATTATTCATTAAAGAAAAAATGTTTACAATGATAATGTGCAATCATATGACAAAAAGTTTAAGTATAACATAGGAATTACCTAAAGCTACATTTTACACAAATATATAATCTATAATTAATATATTTTAATTGCAAAATATTTTTTTAAGTGATTTATTTTTCTTATTTTATTCTTTTTAGACCAATAAATCTTGTTTTTATACAAAAAGGATTCAATGGAATTCAAATATGTAAAACACATCTTTATGCTCATGAGACTCGTAAAACGCTATTTCATAATTTGAGATAATTAAAGGATAAGGTATTAAAGATGATCACCAGCAATAACTTCTTAGTTACAAATAACATAAATAGTGTTTTTTTAATCTAAGCTTTATGATTTTAAGGGATATATGATGTATTTTATTAATACATATTACATATTTTTTAAGTATGAAATGGCATTTCAGAATCTTCTTAATCATCTGCTGTATGTGTTTAAATTTCGAGAATGCTCATAACATTAATTAATACATTCTGTTTTTACTAAAAGAATTTTAATCAAGGAGGGCTAAATTAAAGAGCTATATATATATTCCCTTAAGATTATATACTTTTCCCAAGCTTTTACACATATTTCATTAATGTTTATTTTCAGTGTCGAATGTTTCTGTGGAATGGAGAAACCACCACAATTAAAACGATTACCAGATTCTAGTTGTAATATGAAGTGTCCTGGTAATCCCAAATATTCCTGTGGTGGTTATTTAACAATTAATGTGTTTTGGACTGGAATTCAAAGTAAGAATCTGAACAAATCAGTTGGAACGTTTATAACTTTTAAAATCAACAAACTTGTATATATAATATTATTTTTTTATTAACAGGGTTTAAAGCGCAGGAAGCTAGAAATGCAAGTACAGAAAGTGAAAATGAAAAACCTATTCGAATAGCTTATTTGTTAACAGTAAACGGCAGAGCGAGTCGGCAAGTTAAACGCCTCATTAATATTCTTTATCATCCTTCACATTTATTTTATATTCATGTTGACGCGGTAATTAGATAATTCTGCTTCTTAATTTGAAAAGCGTCGACATAATTATAATGTTTAATGTAATTTTCTAGCGACAAGATTATCTCTATAGAGAGATGCTAGAAGTGGAAAAGTCTTGTAAAACAAACAATATTAAAGTAGCAACCGGAGAAGGATTGCGACATGCGAGCATTTGGGGTGGCGCGAGTCTGTTAACAACTCTCCTGAAGTCTGCAGAACAAATGCTTGCGCATCAACATCATTGGGATTTTCTTGTGAATCTCTCAGAATCTGACTTTCCTATAAAAAGTAATGCACAACTAGTTCAGTTTCTGAGTTTGAACAAAGGGATGAATTTTGTAAAATCACATGGGAGAGAGGTTCAACGTTTTATTACTAAACAAGGTTTAGATAAAACTTTTGTAGAATGTGAAACTCGTATGTGGAGGATAGGTGATAGAAAAGTTCCAAATGGTAAATGATTGTGTTCCGTCTATTGTTAAAATTATTCGTACAATATAATTTCAATAATCATTAATTTCTATAGGTATTCAGATAGACGGTGGTAGCGATTGGGTGGCTTTAAGCAGAGATTTTGTGGAATACGTTGCTAGTCCAACTCCAGACGCATTAGTGACTGATTTATTAAAAGTGTTCAAATACACTTTACTTCCTGCTGAGTCCTTCTTTCATACAGTTTTACGGAATTCCAGGTTTTGCAATACGTACATAGATAATAATTTACATGTTACTAACTGGAAAAGAAAGTTAGGTTGTAAATGTCAGTATAAGGCAGTAGTCGACTGGTGCGGATGTAGTCCGAATGATTTCAAGCTTGAAGATTTCAGCAGAATCCGAAATACCATAGATCGGAACTTATTTTTTGCTCGAAAATTCGAGTCTATTATCGATCAGAGAATTATAGACAGAGTGGAAGAATGGCTGTACCCTGAGAAAATTAATGAATCTGTTATAGCTAAAGGCTATGACGCATACTGGCAAAGTTTATACCATACAGCAGATTTGAGTCCTTTGACCGATGACGCGCAACTAACTATGTCAAATTCTTTAGCCAGATTGGTTTTTAAAAAACTGAAAACAAACTACGACGAAATTCATCTCCTAGAAACAACTGCTTATTTTAAGCAAAACCAATATGTTGGTATACTAATTCATGCAGAGGCTACAATGAAGCAGTCGTTAGCTCAACAAAGACATGTGGAAAGAGTAGAGGCTCTGGCGTATTTAAGGCGTAATTTTTCTACTAGTAAAGAATGGTTAGGAAAAATACAAAGTTTAACAGTTAACACTGATTATGATCAAAAGGAAAAGACGTTTAGAAATTTAGTGGGAAGTATAGGACCATACTCGTACCCAATTTTATTGTATGAATTTGATTCGGGATTGACAACACCGCAAAATCTAACAATATTATGGGTGGATCCATATGGAAGATTAGCAGATATTAATTATGTACAAGTTGAAGAAATGACATTAGTAATTATAACATTCTTTTTATTGACATTTTTTTACTAAAAGTTTCTCGCTATGAATAATTAATGTATTGCTTACTTATTTTCAGACAGGGTATGTTAAACCACAGTTCAGTGAACACCTGGTTGTGGGTACATGGAGTTTACTTTTAGTTACTGACTCCATGTCGGTAGCAAAAGTGAATTTTTTGGTAACTCCTCTGGGATATTGGAAGAATAAGAAAATTGACCCAGAAAGAGCTAAAATAGTAAATAATGCACCCGGTGATAATTACGATATTACTGATGAGATGAGCAAAAAGTGGTCACATTTGTTGCATTCTGTAAATTTTCACGAACGAACCGCATATAGTACCGGCGATGAAGATAACGTCAATTCTAATTTGGATCAATGGATAGACAAATTAGTACAGGAACACTATGAAATTGACAAAATATGTAACGCTAATGATGTCACTATTTCTGAACTAAAAGTGCAGAAGTGTATTAATACTTATTGGAGCTCATTGAGCCCAGATTCAAAGGCTGATATCAGTAACTTATGTTAAAAGTATCAATTAGTTTTTTAAATATGTGCCATTTTCAACACTTTTAAACTTTAACGTGAAACCTACTAAATACGCATAAGGTTAACAATTTTTTTAGATATTTTTATATCAAGTAAATACTATATATATATGTATATATATAAGTATTTATAAGAATATTTCAAAAGTATATTACATCCATAAAATTAAAGAACTCTTCTTCTATAACAAAGATAATTTTTTCACTTTCCTTTGTGCGCTAATTATATTTCAGTTCATTTCGACGCAATGAAAAGGTATTTTCGTTAAACTAATACACGTCGGCGATACAGGCATCGATTTCAAGTTTTAATATATTTCCAAGTAGATACAGAATCACATTATGTCAAAAATTTCAACTATAAAATTTCGTTCTCTTTTTTTTATCGAGCTTACGTATACCTTTTATTTAATATAAAAATTTATGTAATTTTTTTTTATGATAACATTACCTGCCATTATTTTATGTATCACAGCTAAGTATATAATCAACATTTATATATTTGGTGAAGACACTGTTTGTTATAATACTGTGCTATATAATATTATTGCAATTATAGTTTCGAAGTGTATTTACAGAATTTATATTATATTTATACAAAACATTGTTACATGTGCCTTCAATTTTATTCAGTATTAGAAAAATTTGAATTCCACAAATAATCACGTGTATATATTATAATAAAATATAAGAAATTTTCTTTTTAAAGTTTGAAGTTTAATAATACAGTATTATATTGACATAATAGTTATCTTGCTTCGCAGAAACATTTATTGTCCGTCTAGAATACAGTTTTAGTTGATACACGATTGTGGTACGAATTTCGTTTTACCACCCTTGTATGTACATTCGGTCTTCCAAATTAAAAAGGAACGATGAGATTTTATATACTTTTACGATCATGCAGCATATACAAGTGTATTGTATACATTGTACAATAAATTGGATACAATATTAATTTATTACTTTTCTAGATTATGTGGTTGAAGAAGTTGTCATTTTTTCTGTGAAACAATAAGATAAATATTTTATTGCAATTTTTTTATTAAAAAAACATCAATCTTGATGCGAGGTTTCGATTTATGCGCGCTACCTTTTGCTACTTTTATTGGATTAAAAAATTCTAGGAAACGCGGAAGAAACCTTTGAAGAAAAATTGACAGTAGAATTAGCTTTGTCTCTCGAACGAGTTAGGAATGGTTACTACCGCTTAGTACTACGGTGTAGCGAGAACTTGAAACATGTCCACACTTTTGCGTTTTAAAAATATTTGCGCATTTTGTGGACTTCTTCGTTCTATGGAAACGAAACCAAACAGATAATTTTCTACGAAAATTCCTATTGTGCAAATCACACGATAAAAGTTCTATTAAATTATCCAAAAAATTCCTACCAAAACGTGCGACCAAATTCCTAATAATAGTCTCGAAATCACAAATCTGTTCGTAATTTACATATACGAACAATACTTGACAAATTATGGATTATTGTATTTATCATTTAGACTTGGACGAATTACAGTTAAAAATTCATTCGGGAATAGTTTAATGTATATATGTTGTATTTTGCTGTGATCTTGTTTATTAACCTTAAAGAAGAATGATAGTGATCATGCATATTACAAAGATGTTTATAATTGTTTTATGAATGTGTTTAATTTGCTATAAATTAAAGAAAAGAATTAAACAGTAAGGAAACCTAACTACGTTTTATTTGTGGAAAACAGACAGTGAAGATGTATAAACTATTCTACCAAAGATTTATTTATCAGAATCAGTATACATTATCTTGTATACGTAGATGTCACAACGAAGTGAAATGGAAAGCCAAAGAGAAAAATCGAATTTCCAATATCAAAACGTATTGGTTTAATAGATACATAGATTATATTAAAAATTTCGACCGTATACTAGAGAAGAATTTTCCTGAAACGATGAAGGTGTATCGTATGTTTCGTGTAGGCACTACAGAATTTATAAGGGAATTTAAAACGTACATCACCCTGATACATAAACCAAGTAAAAGTTTAACAACAGAAGAGTTAAAGTTAACACACACAATGGGCAAAGACTTGCAAAAGATGTGCCCCGTTTTATTAGTCGCAGCCGTACCTTTTACAAACTATGTCATATTTCCTTTGATATATTATTTTCCAAGACATCTTCTCACTTCCCATTACTGGAGTAAAGAACAAAAACTTACATTTATGATGTTAGATCAGAAAAAGCGACTAAAACATAACAAGCCATTATTTAGGTGCATGCAGGCAGAGTTCCACACTATTAAAAATAAGGCATTGCAAACGAAATGGAATGATGTCATTGCATGCCTCGGTAGTGGCACACATCCGTCAGTGCAAAATATTATTGCATGCTCTGAACTATTCGCTGGTCGACCTTATGCATTAAAGTATCTCAAAAGCAGGCATACAGTATGTTGAACATAAGCATTTAATTAATACTGTACAGACTTTTGTAACAATATGTTCATATTCGTAATGATCTTATAATATTGTATGTAATGTAATAATTCTGAATCATATTTTAGAAAGAATTGCTTTTTATACATGACATATCTACTTGGAGACTTTTTAAAAGAAAAAAATTAATTGAGAGAGGCATGTTCATAAAACAAATGGATGATACCATACAAAAAGAAGGAGGTGTCACAAAATTATCAAATGATGCAATACGTTGGGTATGCATAATAAAATTATGCTTTACATTTCTGATATATTTTTTTTACTTATAACATATACTTAACTATAGTTCTATACATTACATAATGAGATAATTCAGTTTTGTTTTCATAGTAGTAATAATTGAAATTGATCGACGATTTTGCATTTTTTACATCTCTGTCTTTCGGATATTTTTAAATTTAAATTTTTACACGCGCGATTGCTAGATCAGAGGTATTTGTAAAATGTCAAATCACAATTTTATTATTCATGCTTTCCTCTTACTTTACATTATAAAATCCACCCTGTCAAACGCTTACAGCACATTCTTTATAACACTGTACATATAAATTATCTATTCTTTCAGGCACTTTTCTTTAGAGGTGCTAATCCTGAATCTATGTCAACAGAAAGTATGCAAAAATGGCTTACACAATGGCTTGAAGTATCAGACACTGTTAACGAAAATACGATATCGTTACTGTTACATTGCCCGATATTATTGGCGTATAATCATCCTACTAATTGGAAACTTATATACGGTTGATGCAACGTGTATGCATGATTTTGTAACATTGTATGTACGTGTTGTGAAAATATAATATTTATAATGAATAAATGAATGGTTAAATTTTTATTTTGTGGTGTACAGACATATGTTTTATAGCGTCAAGCCTGGAACGGGGATGAAGGTGGCATCGGGTTTGTATTCGTAAGAAAATAACACTTTGTATAAAGGTAAAATACTTTCATTCTAGCAAGTATACATATTCTTTTTTCATTTACATAAGTATATACACGTTATAAAATATAAGTTCTTATCTTTTGTATACACCTAAATACAGTATGATACAAAGGTCAATTTTGTACTAACTACGGAATATAAATTTCATTTGTAATGAAAAGTCTGAATGTGATATGTAAATATAAATAAATAAAGAATGTAATAATATTGCAGAGAGACATTTAAAAAATATCAAAAAATTGTCACGTATAGCGTTACCGTATTTATATTAATCGATAGGTATGTAGGCAGGTAGAATGCCAATCGGTGGCCGTTTTATGACGTTAACATTAGAGGTATCTTCCGATGTAGAATTTTCAAGACTCGATTCTGAATTTACATTATCATCACGTATTTCTATTACGGTATCAGACTGAGATCTAGCCTTCATAAGTTTTAACTTTTTCATGAGAGCGTCTCTCTTTTTATTCAAATTTTTATCGACAACCGTATCTGTTTGTTCGTAGTATCTGAGTCTGTTCTCATTATTAGAAGGGGACGTATTATCGTTCAAACTCGGACGCGCTATTTGTTCATTACGCAAATTGTACTTTCGTTTTAAATGATTTTGTTCTGTTAAAGTTGTTTGTGATTTATGAGGGTAAGGACAATGCTTACCTTTACTGCATTTCTCCATTTTCTCAAATTCTGGGCATAGATTTTCATGACGTTGCTTGCACTGCAAAAGAAAATACTTTCGCTTATCTTGTAATATATTCTTATACTTTACTATCACGTCAATTTTTTTAAAAGTAGCAATAGAAAAAATATTGATATTACCTCTTCACCTTTAGCACAATATCCTTGCAAAAAGTCTCTGCAGATTGGGGTATTAGAGGAAACTTTAATATGACGATAAGGACATCCATCCCTTGTACAACAACCTTCTAAAAAATATTTACAAGTAGGCATTTTTTCAGGACCTATATCATGAGACAATGGACATTTATCTAGTAAACAATGGCCCTGGAGAAATCTGAAAATATTTTACAGTTGAGTGTTAAATACAGCTTCTGTTTAATGCTATAAATGCACAGTAAATTTACTTTTTACAAAGAGAAATTTGTTTTTCGTCATGGCGTTTTAGACAAGTCCCTTTTTCATGATTAGAACAATATCCGAATCGTTGAAATATTAAACATGGTTGATTGTTTTTCTGCATTTTGTTACGTAATATTTGTATACTTCTTTGTTTAACTTTATTGCTACAATTAAAAATGTATCGTTGTGTTAGTGTTACTTTTATAATATTCATTTTAGAGTAATATACAGGAATGTCCCTGAAAGATGCGAGCTTCCGGGCAACAGATGATTTCTCATGAAAAATACGAAGTTTGAGAGTGTACACATCTTTTAGGGACACCCTGTATATAAAGGTGTTGTATACCTAATATTAGTTTTATAGCTATTCTTCTGAGACAAATTAGACAAAAGTTTTGTTCCAGCAGTTTTATTAAATACTTTGGTTTTTGAATTTCCTAATGAATCTTTTAAAGGCCTTATCCTACATAATTTTTTTCCATTCGTTGCCACAATAAATTTATCATTTTTTACATTTGTTGTTTGTTTTTCTGTAATGAAATAAAATACTTGTATACATTCGGTATATCTTTATGCAGTAAATAATATTAATAAATTATTGCTTACTCTTTATTCCATAGCTTTTACGTACTAATTGATTTTTAGAGGACTTGTAGACGATTCCTCCGATTGTAATTAATTCCATTTTTTTATTCCTACAATTACTAAACTGTTACTTCTACCCTACAAATTTAATACTGTTACATTATAGTAATCGGATAATATACATACATGACTTTTTTCCGAGTTTGGTTCGCAGGATCTTTGATATCAACATTTTTTGGTACAGTTCTATCTATTCTATACTTATTTATTTTAGGTTTTATTATCGGAGATTTTATAGAATTTGTATCTTTGCTAATCGATTGCGGCTTTATAATCGCAGATTTTACAGAATCTGTATCTGTCCTAACTGATTGTGGTAAAATATTTATTGTTTTCGTTTTTAGAACTTTCTGCGACGGTGGTTTAGCATTCTTTAACAAATTTAAAGATCTTTTAATTTTTTGTATTTCCGTTGGAGAAGCACTTAAAGACTTTCTTGAATTTCGTTTTACGCGTATGAGTTTTCTTTTAGACAAAAGTATAATATTAGAATTGGCTTTTTTAGGACTAGTGATAGGCTTCGCGGAATTTACATTTTTAACAAATTTTAATCTTGAACAAGTAGGATAGCTAATACTCTGCGCTACCGTTTCTTTCTGTTCAACCGGTTTAGGATTTATCGAAGAGGACAATTTTTTCATTAATTTCGGATTTACGTACACAGATTTCTTTATAGAATTTTGCTTCTGCGAGGTGTTGTCTTTAATGTTTGTTGTTAATTTTATAGAATTATTTCCCACGTTCTCGTTAGAATTAATAACAGTTTTCATCATTTTTGGATTGACGTGTACTAAAGGCTTTTCTTGCAATCTGGGATTGACGTGCACCAAAGATTTCTCCCTTAATCTTGGATTGACGTGCACCGAAGACTTTCCCTGTAATCTTGGATTGATATGTATAGAAGACTTTTGCAGTTTAAAGTTTGGATTAATGTATACATTAGTGGTGGTCACTTCGTTGCACGAAGAACTACTTAAGGAAGTTTTAGAAAGCGGTTCGCATTTCTGAAGTAAATTTGTACATTTAAAAGACTTTGCAAGACCTGAGTTTTGATTCGGAAGACTTTCATTCGTGCAGTAGGATCTATCAAACGATTTCTGCTTATGATGTTCTATTAAACCTGAAATAGACAACATTATTTTACTGTGACATTTGAATTTAAGCGAAGCAAGCGTTTTTAAAAGCAATTTCTTGACACTTGGGTGTCGCATCTTTTATTGCGAGCTTCCTTAGGAATATGTAAATTTTGTTTGGAATATTTTTTTCCTCATACAAATAATCCTAAAAAACATACAGATATAATATTTCATTTGTTAAGAAACGCAATTATTTTATAGAAATACGTTTCGATAAAACATGTGAAACAACTAAACGAGAAAATAAATAATCGACACATAATTCTTCGTAATATTATTTTAAATAAGAAAATTGTTTAAGATATTGAGAACATTGATATTTGTATATTGTTCGTTGAAAATAATCGGTTCGCTACATTGGAACCATAAACAAAGTATTTTGTACCGTGTACAGTGTACGATTAAAATACATGCATCGCTGCAAAGATAATTTTTGTATAAACGAATTTTATAAACATTTCGTTGTATAACTATCCTGTACGCCACATTTAGCCATGCGAGAAGGTTTTGTGTGTCATTGTGTATAACATTAAAACGACCGTTCGGAATTTAAAACTTACGTGTCAGATACTGGATTTCTTTCAATAAACTTTGATCCATGTTCGATTGCTCAACGCTGCGTCTTTAAGCAAACACAAAAGTTGAATTAATAAAAGAACAAAGACGGGAGAAACAACGACTTTCTGATGCAACAATCCTCGCCCAAATTGCGCTGAAAGCCTGAAAGCAATCACAAGGTTAAACCATACCTCCGTATATACGTTCCCTACTCTTACTGTTATAGAAACAAACTAACCGAACATCAATCGCGTTTAAAGGCTGCTACGTTAACGCCACAGGCGTGCGACGGCGAAATCACGGTTTTTTATAATTAAATGGCGGCAGTTTTCGATTTGAACTTCTATCGCGAAGCTCGCTCGAATGTTTCGTTATGTAAACAATAATTCCCGTGCCTCGTACGATGATAAAAGAAATTTTAACAATTGAAATATGTTTCACAGATTCAAGATCTCTGCGATCTTCCTCGGCAATTACCCTATTTAATTCCCGGAACCTAACATTTATAACAATTTCTTTCGTTATCGAAGTTGTTGATTACCTTCTTGCAAATAATTAATGGAATTAAAGATAAAAAAGCCAAAAGCCGAACATTTAAAAAAACGCGCCATTCGTGACAGCAGCGCTCCTCGTGGCGATGTCTCGAAGCTCCTTTCGATGTCCGTACAGCGCCAATCTGTCCGGTAGCAAAACGCTCAAACTGTTAGCCAAATTATCGACTGTCGAGTTTGAGTGTTTTGCCACTGGATTAATTTGCGCTGTACGGACATCGAAAGCAGCTTCGTATTTTCTCCGCCAGGGGCACCGTTATCGCTCGCCTGGGTACTATACAGAACAATACGAAAACAGAACAAAAACATTAATTAGTAATTAGGAGTAACAATTTTTAATCAATAAACAACAAACTATGGTCCTAATTGTTGAACAATTACTGAGAAAAAAAATGATGAAATGATGTAAGTTTGACATATCATTAATATTATCCAATGATATAATGACATAGTTTATTTTTAGGAATTCTATTTTAAAGAAAGAATAAAAGGTACTCTACATAAATTCTCAGAGTTTACTTTAAAATACTCGCATATTTTCTAGTACCCTCTCGGATGTTTTACAATCTAACGTTTAAATAAAGATAGCTAACAGAACTCAAGGTACAGACAGTTGCACATATAACAAAAATTCAACCTTTTACTTGGAAATTATACAAGGACCTCCGAAGTAGTGAGAACAAAGCAAGTGTCAGACGAACCGCAATCATTCGTCTGGACAACAAATTGCACACAATTGCCCGCATACATCGAATACAGTAAATTATCTATAAAATAATAATAAAATTGCTGTACGTCCGTTGCACGCATATTTTAATCGCCTGTCGTTCTTTTTCAGCTACAGCTGGAGCAGATCGATCGCAACGGACCATTAAACTGCATAATACGCTCGAAGAAAGTGGTACATATTTGTCTCTGCGGTTGTGTCGGCGCTGGTCCATGTAATAACTTGTGTCAGCCACTCGCAAATGCACATAACCTAACGGCATTTTTATAACCTAATGGAAAGGGCCATCGATCCTTCGCAGTTTCATACGCCCAGCATCGTCTTCGACGTTCCTCGTTCGTGCTGACAACAGATCCAGATTTTTATTCGCATACCAGACTGCGAGCGTAATGTTTACACGCGTTTGCCTAAGCATTTTCCCGGCGATAATTTATTGGAGGTCAATGATAACCGGAGAACCCCAGCGGATAGGGGGTCGCAACAATTTCGTAATGTCGCCGCTTATTATAATTATCGGGCACCGTAGATTAAAAAAAGCGGCGTATGTGCACAGGAATTTTTCGTTCTCGACGACGGCTTGGCAACCGTCGCAAGTTCTTCGCAATTGTCCCCCGCCGGAGAAACGAAAACATTTCGATAGCGGCGTCTGAAACGCGCGTTTAGAATGTACCGCGCGCGGATCCCTCCAGAAGGACACGTCTCAATTATCCGTTACGCAACAACCGAGATCTCGCAGTTCCTGCCAATCGAGCTACGGACATTCCCCGGCCAACGACTTCTGCCAATTAATTTGTAGCAACTGCGATCGGGCTCCGGCAAACAGTTCTGTCGAGTGTAAATCGAATAAAAGTGACGCCTGTCGCTGGCGTCGTAATTTTAGGCGATCGCGATCTTGTATTCCCGATTTCAGGCACTTATTGCGATGCATGTATAAGAGCTTAATTATTTCGGATGAATTATTATGTTGCATGTGAGTATTATAAAATCGCTATAAATTAATTACAATCGTATAAGTCCTGGTATCACTTTAAATATGATTATTTAGACATTTTAACACGTCGTACACGTGATTTTGGATGAATACGAAGCATGGACTGGAGTCATTGGATTGGATCACTGCCTGACATCGCTGGAGATCATGGCTTCGACCTTCGCCGCACAAAGGGACGTGTCACGCGGAAAAAGAAAGGACAAAGTACCGAACCGGACGTGGTTGTCGCCTTGTAAGGATCACGTTGTCGCAGCGATCGCAATGACACGCGTTAATCGTCCGAAATAAAGGAACTGCTTTCACTCGGCTGCTTTGCCTTACACGTCTCGACGAGTTATCGGCGTTGATGCAGATTTTTCGTCCCGCTTCGGAAAAGTATTCGATTGTTAGAAACAAATAGTCGTTTCGCAAACATCGCCAGCGACTGCACAATTAAGCTGTTATTGCGCGCCAGGGGTCCGTGGTTCGCAGCTTGTTTGTAATCAATTGTCGTCAGTGGTAAGACGAGATAACAGCGTGAGGCGTTCGTCGACGACATCGTTCGGCATGTTTCTCGAATGTTCCGAAGCATGTTTCTGTTTTTAAGAGGACAACGACGAGGAAAGATGTCTCGCAATGTGGGTCCAAATTTCCTCCAGTAACGTCATCGTGACGTCACGAGAGGCGATCTTGGACGACGGCAATTCGCTCAGATTTTCCTTGTTCTCGAATTAGCGGAGAGGTTAAATCCCTTTTCGACTCTACGATGTTATATTCTTTATTTTAAAATCGTTGAAATGATAGAGACTCGCTCGCTAGAATTGGTCCCAATAAATTTCTTAATTAGCGCAGATGTAACGTAAAATATTATAATATAAAAAATATTATAAAATCATAATGTAAATATTGTTTTTATATTACAGTCAAAAATTATATCACTCTTATAAATGAAACACGCGTCAATTATTTGGTTGGTTTAATGTTAAATATTGCCAAATTAAGATTCGACGCGTTAAAATTGAATTAAAGAGCCGCTCTTATTTTCGTTCCGTTTTATTTGCACCTTTTGCTCGCGCAACGCAAACAAATAGTTGTATAATACTGTATATCGCGCTGCTTTCGCTTTTTTTCGACGACGAGCTTGTGAAAGGATACGATAAGCTCGCGCCAGTGACACAATAAACAGATAAGGCGTAAAATCGCCACGTTATTATTCCGTTTACGTGCACATCTTCTCGAACAAGAATAATTCAGAAGAAACGAGTTGCTCCTCGTTTCCCGGTTGCGTGTGATTTTTTAGACGCCCTGGTATAAAAATGTATACTACTCGTCACAGTTGAATGCAATCAACATTTTTCTGTAACTATTCCGATACGTTTCGTAGAGGAGCGCAAACTGCCGTCGGCGTAAAATCGGCTTCAGCTCGACGACGGAACGGAATTGTTTTTTTTCTCCATCACGGTCTCGGCGACAAAACAAATTAAGATCCGGGACGACGATCAACGACCAGAGTTGGTAGTGGCGTCGCCGACACTTCCATCGCGCCCGATTCCCCGTTGAATAGCATTTCGAAAGTTTCGGGGCTACCCCTTTTTTTCGGCCGGGCGCGGACGCAGCCTTTTTTTTTTCGAGCGCGACGCGGAACTGTATAAAGTTTCAATTAGGAAAGTTTCGCGGGCGCCCCGTGAATCTCTGTCCCCGCAGCGCGTCGCGCTCTCTCCGCCGAAATTTGTTTACGAGAGCAAAGGGTCGCCCGGTTCTTTGTAGGCGATCAGCGAAATTATGCATTGCTCGTTGCATCGCAAAGCAGCCCCGGGGAACCTGAATTTACAGTCTGTTCAAACCTCGCTCCCTCCCCCTCGCCCCCCTTGACCGGACAAGCTCCACCCTCGACTGGCGAACCATAATTTGCAAGTTTCGGTCCCGGGGTTTCGCGCGTGCTTTTTTTTTCACCCCCGCTTTTTAATTCGGCGACACGCTGCTTAACATTTCCAACCCCCCACCCCCGGCCGACCGTCGCGGGACCCTGTGCGTATTACCGTGTCAAACGCAGAGAGCACGGTCGCCGTCGGCGTTACGGCCATTTTACGGTCAAGGTCTCTCTCTCTCTCTCTCTCTCTCTCTCTCTTCCGTCGACGTTCCATTCGTACACGTTATCGCGGATAGTTATTATTCAAGAGCAAGTAATCGCGACGAAACTATTTTATTTCGCTCGATAGTTCGAACGTGCGCGGTCGAGGCTGCTCGCGGTTTATATAAACAGTCCTAAATAGCAATTATTTTTTACAACAAATCATGTAGAACAATTACTTAATCAATAGAAACGTTAATTGAATTGATTTTTAGTTATTGGTAATATCGTGACTCGAAAAATATTTTCTGTGGACAACGGTGTCTGAGAAAGTTCGATCTTTCGGCGCTTGTTCTAACAAGGGTCTTCGATCAATTTCATCGTCGTCGAGCTTAATGGACATTTGAAAGCATTGTCGCGTGGTTTCGAAAAAAAAACGTCGAGAGTCTTGATTTTTCGGCCGCCTCTCCGCGCGGGCCATTGCGCGGCGTGCCTCGTTCGATCAATCGGCTGGAACTGGTTTACGAACGAGTCGGCCTCACCGTGTTTTCTGCTTTTATTGAAGTATGTATCCCCTCCGTGGAACAGGTCGCGTCGACCTTCACCGTCGAAGAGCATCACTCTCCGGCCGGTCCGGCCGACTTCTGGATCCCTTCGTCCGACGCCTTCCTCCCGATGCGTTTTATCTTCGATCGGCGTTTACGCAATCCACGAAAATAATGTAATCGCGCGAACGATCCGAGTAAACAAAACTGGAGAAACTCAGGAGGGAGGG
>NC_135777.1:23307273-23312806 GCF_028453695.1 Augochlora pura | reverse complement strand
CCGCGCGACTCTCTCCTCCTGCATCGATTCTCTCAGGACCATCGACTTTGTTCGGCCGTCAATGCTCTCTACCGAAGGTCGTTTCAATCTGCGAAGTCTCTATTAACCGGATTCGTTGCACAAAGAGTGCGCGAGACCGCGCGCGCCGGCATTGTGTCGCGACGAAAATTACAGGCGGAATCAGGCGGAGTTTCCGAGAGCGTTTCCTCGCTCCGCGATAACGTTCGCTCACGGCCGGATGAATTTTCCAGTCGATACATGCAATATTTAGCACCCCCGTGGCCGTCCTGCCCCCCCCCCCCCGCCCGTCGCTCGCCATAGGATCGCCTCGTGGCGTTAAACTTTTTTCGCCAGCAAGTTTCGCCTGAAACGGCGCGAACCTCGCTCGATAGTCCCCTCTCTGTTCGGAGACTTTTCGCGGTCGCGCTGCTCTTATCCACTTCATGAAACCCGCGATGAGAAAATGGGACGCATTCCCGAAAGCAGTACTTCGCCGGTGGAACGTCTGAAGCCCCGCGTTCGAACCTTCTTTCTGTAGCGCGGGGCGGTCCTCGGAGCGCTCGGGCCACGCCTACTTCGCTCGAATCGCGAGCACCGCGATCTCTTTGATCGGAGACGCTCTGATACGTTGCTTCCGAGGTGTATGTCTTTAACAGGACATCTTTCACATCGTAACAAGTTTTCCAAAAGTTGACCAAGTTGACCGTGGTTTCTATTGAATCACATTTTCAATCCGATTTAAAGGTAGAAGTCGTTGTCTAGTAGACTAGTTCCTCTATCATTTAAACAAAAATTCAAATGATTTCATCGAATTTGAAAAAAGTCGTCTTGATTTTAAAAGTGTACAATACGGAGCAGTTTGCACATGCATATAGTGAAAGGCCTGTACCTTTTTCTCTAACGTCTTCAACTTTAAAGTTTGATTCCTGACAGCAAGTTTATAGTGTTGTCAGAGCAAAGAGCTCTCGTCGCCTACTCTGGGACGTAGATTCTAGAGTGTGGAGTCTCGGTGGACGCGAGGGGCCACTAGGCCACGCCCCCAGCCATCCATCGAGCAACCGTCGAGCGTGCGGTGAGAAACAGTTGGCCGCCGTCTGTCCGTACGATCTCGAGCGATCGAACCTCTCTAAGGAGCAAGTTCCACGAGCTCCCTATGAACGAAGCTCACGGGGTTCCCAGGCCAGCCGGCGAGGGTGCCTGGAAATTGCGGCGGGAAGCGTGACGCGGAGCATCGGGGCGCGATTAAATCGCGCGAAGCAACGGACAGAGAGCGGTACCTACGACGGGCGTACATCCCCGTATCCGGGATTAGAGCAACCGATATTGTGGCCAGGATCGCGGGGGCGTCATTGAATCCGCGCGGATGCCCCGGAGCCGACGCGCCCGACCCGCATTTCACGTCGTTATAATAATCGTCGTGTGCTCGCATTTGCCATTCATAACGCAGAGGGTGGGTACACCGTACAATCCCGTTTTACGACGGAGCATCCGCGAATGCGGTCGGTCTAATGACGTTTGGCATACCCGCGGCTATATCAAAGCCTTTTCCAACGGGAGACGCGAGCGCGCGCGCGCGCCCCGTCGAAACTGCGAGGAGCAATTCTCAGATTCGCAGTTGAATGTGGCCTCGGTGGCGGGACTGTGCCGGCTCTCCCTCTCTCTCTCTCTCTCTCTCTCTATTGGCGACGCGGATGCATATTCAAGCGCGTTCAACGTCCCATTATTCGATGTCCCTTACGGGTGACGCGTATGCATCACGATTATCGCCGGTGATTTCCGCTTTGGACCCCCTCAACTATTCGATCCGAGCCATCCAGATATGTAAACCCGCGCGCGCCCCGGGCCACCGCCTCAGACCGATCATCCCCATCCCCCCACCCCCACCAACCTGCTTTTATTCCGCCGCGGACGCACGTGCTTTTCGTCTTCCACCTGGTCGAACGATTACTACCGATTACGATCTGTGCGTAAGCTGCGAGGAAATTATATGTGTCGGTTGTTTTGTCAGGTTATGTCAGATTATGTGAGACGTGTCTTCCGTCGCACACTACCCCTAGTCTACTCCCCCGGGCAGGCTGGGGGTGTCTGGTTGGCAGATTTCCGCCACATTAAAAAAAAAAAAAGAAGGAAAAATCCGTGAGCGAGATAAAATTAACGAGATTATACAGAAAAATAAAATAAATCAGAGTGAAATGAAATGCGATAAAATAAGGTAAAGTAGAGTATAATAAAATGCAATAAAATCAGTTGAAGTAGAATAGAATAAAATGCAATAAAATCAGCTGAACTAGAATAGGATAAAATGCAATAAAATCAGCTGAACTAGAATAAAATAAAATGCAATAAAATTAGTTAAAGTAAACTAAAGTAAAATACAGTAGAACACAGTAAATAAAATTCAACGAAGATACAGTAATTTCGGCAACGAGTCAGACGATTATCCTCCACGCCATCAGGCAACTTTGTGATCCGCGGCAGAAACATTCACTGGATTCTATACAGTCTAATTACGAGCGGGCGCCGCTGTTCTTTGTGCGAAAGTTATCTGTAAACCGCTGTAGAAACGCCGGGAAGAAAGGGGTGGATTGTGCAGCAATGGGAGGGAGGGAGGAGGTCGAGGTTTCGCGATTTTCTCTTGGAAAATCGTGTGGATCCGCGTAAAGCTTCTCGGTAGTCGGGTTAGGAAACAGCAATGATCGGAGCGATGCGGCTATTGTCGTCGGTTTACCTCGGCTCTCCAGTTTCCGAAAGCAAAACTATAACAGAGAGAGGAAGAGAGAGAGAGAGAGAGAAAGAGAGAGTGAGTGGGGTGCGCGACGGCAGGATCTCGGCTTTGACGCGCACGTGGCGGCAGTCGCAAAGGCGCGGCCCGAACTTCGACCATGTTAACCCTTTCGATACGAGCGCCGGATATATCCGGCGTCCATGCGATTACTAGTATAAATAACAGAATTTTATATCCCTTAATATTAAAACTTGGAAGCAACAATTTTTGTTTAAAAAAGCACTGTTTTATTGAGCACAGTTTTTATTCAACGCTTAGGACAATTTTTATACAAAAGTAGGACTGACGATGTGCGAATTATCGGCGTGCCGCATCGTATAGCGAAAGTGTCATGGCGGACGGAACGATCGTAGCGAAAGGGTTAAATAATAGTAGGCGAATCGAGGGACCGTCCGCGCGACCCCGCCGTTTCGTCCAGAATTTTTTAAATCTGCGCGGGTTCGGTGCCGGCGCCCGCAGAGCTGCGAGCACGCTAATTGCTCGGTCTCATGGCCACCGAGCGCCGCGCGAACGCGTTTCCGCCGTGCCCCGGGAAACACACAACTTGTGTATCGCGTTTCAATTCCCGACCGAGCGCACGCGGGCTCCAGTCGACGAAGGCTACCTCGGGTCTCGGATTCGACCGCGGCTCGATTCTGCCGCGAATTAACCGGCGGTTATTAGAGACGGATCCCCCGGCTCTTTACGTAACGTGGAAATCGTCCGTGGCGATTAACAGATACGGAAATCTGGCGGAAATAAATACTACGGGCTTCGATAGATACCGCTTCGATACGGAACAGTACTTGGTAGAACTGTGTAAATAATTTCCGATCGGGTGCGATCTATTAACACTTCATCGACCGGTCGTCCGATCGTAACAAATTTTCGTTTCTATTTTATTAATCACGAAAGATATTTAATATTTCAAAAATTTATATAATAATACCGAAGCTTGTAGTACAATCTAACACGTTTATCTCAATAATAAATAACAAATTAATGGTTACTATGGCAATTGATTCACAGGCCGGCGATCGGGAGAAAAAGCCGATTTATAGGCTACCGGTTGATGAAGTGTCAATTTAATAATCGATGCAATCTGTTGGTGGTATCTAACCGCTATGCAGTCACCGCGAGCTTTTGCTTTTGATAAATAGATAAGGGCTCGAAATAAATAAAATCAAAAAGAAGATGTTACGTATCAAGGAACGCTAAATAAATGTCTGATATATATTTAAAAAACTATGTACATTAACTGAATGTAACTCAAAAGGGCCTTCCAACCCGTTAATACAGAATAATAATAATAATAAATGGAAGCTATTTATGACTCGACCAAACATGCATTACTTTTTACGAATAAGAAGAAATTCGTAGTACGATAATAAAATTGAAAAAGAAAACTGTAACTGTGTCGCGGAAAGATTCACAGTTTCCGAGAGACAACGGTAGCGTCCCATTAAACACACGTCTCGTACGAGGTACGAGTTGCTTCTTTACTCTGCGGGGAAATGAATACGATTGGAAATCGATAGACATTACATGCTCGTGTATCATAAATGCGGTCGTTTCTCAAGAGCCGTTCTGTGTATAAATGACAGAAAACGGGAAACCGCAGGTGAGCGGTCAACGAGTAATACAATCAGTGCGTGCTCTGTTATTTCCTATCGATACACTAGCTGCACGCCCCGCTCGTGTATTACAGGATGTTTTTCTCGCGACGCGACATACCAGGAAGAAACTGCACGAAATTCGCGCGGCGTCCACCGCACCGGCATGTACCATTCGTTAACCCCTTGCGGTACTTTGACGAGTCTTTGACGAGTGATTAGGATTTCGAACAATAACCTGTTCGGCACGAACGTTATTTCGTCCTTTTAACCCCTTGCACTACGATTCCTTTCAAGCTGCGTTGATTAGCATTTATTTATTCTTAATATTTTCCTTAATAGGGCCAGACAATTTTCCTTTCTTTTTTTTTATCTTTATGCACTTCTGCTTCTAGACTTTGATAACAGGAGAATTGATTTTTATTTCAATACAGTGGAAATGAATAATATTAATATTTATTAGATCCTGTATGAAATCTGTATCACGAGTCCGACTCGTTATTATAGTGCAAGGGGTTAAGTCGAAATAAAATTCTGTCGTTTCGCCACTAATATTTAAACGCTGAAGTAATTTTAATTTGCGAATAAATTAATTGTTATCATAACCGCGACCTGGTAAGTTGTAGAGAAATGGTGGGAAATGTTTGCAGGTTTTAGGAGAGGGCCTCTCGCATTTACCCCTTTTACTTGTCAGAACTATTAAATACTTGGCAAGAACGCCAAGATAAAGGACCCCATAAAGATAATTATTTACGACTAAATTAATCGTTACTATTACCGCGATCCAAGTTGTAGAAAAATGACGGTTTTCGGGTTTTAGGGGAGGGGAATTATCGATGGGGTTGTCGCGAAAGGGGTGGCTGGAAATTGGCGATCGCGGGCGATTCTGGGGGGGGGGGGGGGGGCGACGCGCGCGGTTACGCCGTAGGCCGGCTAACGTGCTCGGCCGGACGGAAATTCTGCGTGTGCATCTGTGCGTAGAACCGGGCCGGGATCGGGCCGGGCGCGATTCTGCGTGCAAGCGTGCACGCGTGAATGCGCCGACGGTAGACGAGTTGCCCGCGTTCGGTATAAACAGCCTGTCCCCGGGGCTCATGCCGATCGCGATCCGTGATCGGTAATGCCTCCGTTCTGCTCAAATCCGTCGCAATTCGAG
>NC_135777.1:23275420-23307173 GCF_028453695.1 Augochlora pura | reverse complement strand
ACCCCTTGCCGTACTTTAACGAGTCAGACTCGTGTGGCGAAGATTTCCAGTAATATGTTATCAAGTATGAATGTTCATTCGTTCCTTCAACTAGGAATAAAATGTTATTCTCTCGTTGTCAATATTTAAACATTCAAGTGGATATAAACACACAATAATTATAAAAATTTCCTTTTCTTTTAAGAAATCAGTGCGATGGAGAAAATTATAATTATATTATTTCTGTAGAAAATGGTACGATAAGGGGTTAACAGGCAACCGCGGCCAGCCCGCGCGAAATTGCACCGCGCTCCGGCCCCGGGGAGCAACGTAGCCCCCACCTCGTTCCTCTTCTCGCATCGGCGCGGCAACAATGACGGCCATTATCTTGCCAATTTATGCGGCCGTGCCCGTGATTTCGTAGAAACTATTATTTCCAGGCGGTCGAATCGCCCCCGAAATCGGCGGAATCGTCGAGCACCGCCGCGATCCTCTGGAACCCGGGCCACGGAATCGATGCGCTCGCCGAAATCCCGCGATGGAGCAGCGCGCCGTGGCCCGCCCGAAATACCAATTTCTGCCTTGTTTTCTTTATTTCCAATCTGGCGCGGAAACGTTCATAACGGGTGCTGCGCAAACTTTGAAACGGCGATAGCGAGATTGAAAATGTTGACAAACCGAGTGCTCTCTTTCTCTCTCTCTCTCTCTCTCTCTCTCTCTCTCGCGCGCGCCGGATTCCCAAGTGCTTCCGGGTCGTACGCAGATCGTTCCACGGATTTCGACGAAGATTCTTCCATAGTTGAGTCGATTTGTCGACCCCCGTGAAGCAACCGCGGCAATCGTTTGACAAATTATTGTTCGGCAAAATGGGTCGCGTTTTCAATTTTATAGTTCATTGGTCCGGAATCTTGCGACTCTACGCCGGAAAATGGCGTCTAGCGTTCATAGCCATCCATCGGACATCTCGACATTCTTTAGAACAGTATTCATTGTTTTTTTATTTTTTTAAATATTTATTTAACGCTGATTCCTAATTTGGTGTTAATCAAGTCGTTTTTACTTGTATAATTCTTCCTGATTGGTATTATTTTTATAATTCATTTTATCCGACGTTGTTTCTTTCCTTTTTTAATATACTTCAATTGTAATATAAAATAAAATAATTATGGTCGCACAGTTTAATTTTGCCAGCTTCGATTTGTCGAGATAAATATTATTTAAAATTTCCCGAACAAATTCTGCTTGAGTCAAGTTCTGCTTGAATTAACTCGGTAGACATTTTAGTCGAGCAACGACTAGAGCACCGACTATAGAACGCGAGATTTAGCGTCGAAATGGTAGCAGCTCTTATATTTACTTCTTGAATGGGGAAACGCGAAGGCTGTAACTTGGCCCCCCTTCCCCCACCCTCCACCACCGCGCACGCTGTTTCCGCTGCAACTCCGTGTTCTCGCCGCGACAAACAGAGCGGAAGGGCTCGGCGTAATTATCTGTTGGTTCTTCCCAGGTACACGTTCGAGACGCTGCAAGAGTCGGCCCAGTACCTTCTGGATCGCATCAAGATACAGCCGAAGATCGGGATAATATGCGGCTCCGGAATGGGTTAGTGGTTTTCCGACTATATACGCCGGCGTGAAACGACGCGATCGCGCGGAATTACTGAAAGGAGCCGCGGTCGGCGAACGGGGTTGCTTTTCTACAGGGCGATGACGCATGAAAACGATTTTTATTATCGATTTTTATTATTTTTATTATTTATTTATTTTTTATTATTATTTTTATTATTGTTAAGATTTCCAAAAACCGATCGTCGTATTTTCGATAATAGATATCGAAAAAATGAACCATCGAAATTAACCCCTCCGTAACCGCCGGCGATTTCGACGTGACCGGTATCTAACGCGTCTCAGCGAGACGCGTGCACCTCCGGTGCCGATTGTGTTCGAAGTCAATCGTTTCTTTATTCCTGTACAGGATCAAATGAGCAAAACGAGTTGTGTCCAGGTTCGCTGGCCGAGTTCCTCGAGGAAAAGCAGTGCTTCCCCTACGAGGAGATCCCCCATTTTCCAGTCTCCACAGTCCAGGGCCACCAAGGTCAGATGGTGTTCGGTTACCTGAAGGGCATCCCGGTGATGTGCATGCAGGGTCGTTTCCACTACTACGAGGGCTACCCGCTGTGGAAGGTGAGCAACCCTCGTTCGCTGTTTCGCGCGGAATGACTCGTATCCGTGCGAGTCCGTATTTTTATCGAGTCTGAGAAAAGAGGGGGAGAGGTGCCCCTTTAATTATGCTAATGAAGGCACCACTCCCCCCCCCCCCCCCTCTCTCTCTCTGTTTCTCTTTCGTTCCTCCCGTGTTTGTTTTGCCGAGTTCTTTATCGCGTACAACAATTGCTCACGTCGTCGTTTTTTTCTGCGTTGCAGTGCGCGATGCCAGTCAGAGTTATGAAGCTGGTGGGCGTGACCCATCTGATTGCGACGAACGCGGCGGGAGGTCTGAATCCCACGTACAACGTCGGCGACATTATGATGGTGAAGGATCACGTGAACATGATGGGTTTTGCGGGGAATAACCCTCTTCAAGGACCGAACGACGACAGGTATCTTCCTCCTGTTCTGCCTCCGCTGCGACGTATCACACAGCCCCGCCATTCATCCACCGTCACGCGCTTCCTTATCGGCTCTGCCCCAGACCATCAACCCTCCACCGCCCGACCTACCGTTCCTACCGCCGATCACCCCCCTCCCCGCCGATTTTTTCCTCGCGTGCTCCGTCACTGTTAACCTCTTGCGCGCGTTCGCCGTACGTTGACTGCGTCGCGGCCGGTAATTGCGCCCCCTCTTGCCGATCTTCTCGCGTTTTCGGTACTCACGTCTCGCGGAGACGTTTGTCAACGCTGAGATACTTCATGACGTTATCATTTATTATTATTATAGTATTTTATAATTTTTTGAGAGCCTTTTTTATGGGGTAACGGTTTGTAGGATTGTACGATCAGGAAATGCTGACGATTAAATAATTGGAAATTTGGCGATTAGATATACTATATATTTATAATATATATAATTATATAATTAGGAAAAGCTAACGTTTATTATACATTTATGCGATCGAGGATTACCTGATTAGAAATGTAAGCTTCCTAATGAAAGGTTCTTTTACTTTCAAAAGGAACTGCACGCGTCAATCAAATAATCGATATTTACAGTGATAATACTAGTGTTTTATAATTCTCTGTCGGTAAAATTTGCTCCCAAGGAAACAAATTAGCACCAGTCGCGTTCAGCGATCTTGGAACTGAAGGGTGGGGGGATTGGAAGAAGAGATAAGGGAATAATGAAAGAAAGAAAGACGGTCGATCCGTGTGGGGGGCGAGGGGTGAGAAATTCGAATCGGCTGGGAAAGCCGACAAAGGCTTTTTTTCAGAGCTAGGTTCCGGGCGCAAGAGCCTCGTTCGCGGAGCCCTAAGGGTTAGAGGGGTGCGGGATCCTGGCGGCAGGAAAGTCCTCCCGAGCTCCTGGAAGGAATAAAATTAATCTATTTTGTCGGAACAACCCCTTGAATCCGATTGACGAACTATTTACTCGACGGCATAAAGAATCTGATTGACGTATTTACGTAAGAATTTCCCTGCAGCCCTCCCCCTCTCTTCTTCTCTTTCTCTCTCTCTCTCTCTTTTTTACTTTCTCTCTTTTTCCGTTCATTTTCAACGTCTGCTTTCCCCAGTCGTTCTTTCACGGTCGAACTTCCTTTGACCTTTGATCCGGCAGCTCGCAGGATCTTACTTCCCTTACAGTCTTCATCCCCCTCCGCTCTTCCTCCCTCATTCTTCTAACTCTTCTTATTAATAGAGTTCATCAAATATGTCTGCCTTTTACTCTCTCCTCCTCCTCCTTGTAATACCTTTCGGCTGAGATGTAAAACCGGGTTCAACCCTCTCGGGCACGACGCGCCACTATACTGGTTTTCGCGAATTGTTTCATTATTTATTAAAGGAAACAATTAAAGTGAACTTGTGTATATACAACATATTAAGAAAAGAATATAGATTATTAATGGTATATGTATATAGATACACGGAAAAAATATATATTAAGAGAAAATGGTGATTCGGTTACGAAAAACTTGATTCGCGCAAAATCCTGCCGTGCCTAAGAGGTCGACCCTCTTAGTCCCTTAGACCCTATCTCGAGGTCTCCGTGTATGTCTCTGTGAAAGTTGTAACTTCGACGCGAACACTTCTCCCTTAGCCAGAGCTAAGAGTTCTCCCAGTTGCCGTCGCGCTAGGACGCGATTATCGCGGTAATTCGGAAAGTCGTTGCCGAAGACGCGATAAGGTTTGATCCGGGACAATTCGCTAACGATTCCCGGCTGTTCCCGGCAGATTCGGGCCGAGGTTCCCGCCCATGAACAAGGCGTACAACCGGGCGCTGCTCGATATGGGCCAACAAGTAGCCGGCGAGATGGGCATCGCGGATATGGTGCACAAGGGCGTCTACACCTGCCTGGGCGGACCGAACTTCGAGACGGTCGCCGAGCTGAAGATGCTGAGGATGGTCGGCGTCGACGCTGTCGGTTCGTACGAACGGAAATATAATTAAAACGCCAGACTGACATCCGTTCTCTAGATTACAGATCCCTTTTCTCACTATGCAATTGTTTAAATAATTTTTTATTTAATCCTAGAACGACGCTCTTCCAGTTTTCAATGACAAGTGTTAGGGGAGATTGAAAATAAAATCTTAGTGATTAATATATTATTTATTATTTTGGAAATATAAAATATTAAGTATGATGCTAGTTAAGAAGACAAGGCAAAGTTTAATGTTTTAGTATTTATTTAAACGTTTGTAAATAATTGAAAAATGTTCTAGGGTTAAAATCAACTAATCTGTGAGGCTAATGAATTCTACGAAATTTACAATTATTCAACGTATAATGAATTGGTTACTATACTAAATAAATTATACTACACTAAATCTAACAATCACAGCTACAAAATTTACGCTGCTAGATTAAAGTCGCAGCGTTGCACTCATTGTCACGGTGTCGTTAATTCAACACCAATCAGACTTTAACAATCAATTTCCAAGCCCAGTCGCAACGGGACTCTTATGAAAAAACCTAATCTCCGGCCGGCAGGTATGTCCACCGTCCACGAGGTGATCACCGCTAGACACTGCGACCTGCAGGTGTTCGCGTTCAGCTTGATCTCGAACGAGTGCGTGATCGACTACGACACCCACGACGAGGCGAACCACGAGGAGGTGATGGACGTCGGCAAAGCGAAGCAGCCGTTGCTGCGGGAGTTCGTGTCGCGCATGGTGCTGCGACTGTCCGACCATCTCAACTCGGAGGGAAAGTGATCCGGATGGATCGTCCGCCGAGGGAGAATCGTTCGCAACCTCCGAATCGCGTAGATCGGAGATCGGGACTCAGTGGAAAACTCGTGGGGAAGATTGTGGAATACCGACCGTCGAATTTCCAGGCCGGGTCAGAGATCCTGGATGGGAGAGGATTAGCCCCGATCACGTGCCGAGGAATCGTATTTAATTTGACGCGGCGAAAGCCGATGCATTTCGCCGCGGATTTTCGCGACGCTCTCGGCTGCGCCGCCTAAGGGAGCATCGGAGCTGACACACTGGGGTCCTGGACGGGGTTGGAACCACCATGGACCGACAGCTATACTTCCTGCCTTTCTTTCTGAATCGATCGCGACCGGAAGCCACGAAATTCCATCAGTATTTTATAGTTACCGGTCTCGTGTCAGGTTATGTCTCATGGCCAGTTCACGGCGAGATCGTGTCAAGTTCATGTCAAGGTCGTGGTTTATTTTTCGTAATTAAATGATATAAATTAGGCTAACAAGTCTGCTGAGAAATGACGTACTAAGATGTGTTTTAAAAAAATTAGCAAACGAAGCTCTGAATTGTCTCAATTAATTGCCAATGAATTATATAAAAGGCTAACGTTTAAAGTTAAAGTCTGGAAGAAATATCGTCGAAAATACATTAAAAAAAACATTGATAAACGAAGCTCTAAATTATCGTAAATATTTGCCAATAAATTATCAAAAAAGCTAACAGTTCTGCAAGAAATATTGTTTCGAAGAATTAAACAAACGAGGTTCGGAATTGTTATAAACATAGCGAACAGTCGTGGAAATGGTCCATCGTCCGGGCGTTAAGCGGCGCGATTAGGGCAACGAGTGCTGTGCCTCAATCGCAGCTGGTGAACCATTATCGAGCCGACGATACTAATGCACGTAAATAGCAAGTTCCAGTTGGATAATTGATTCCGCTTTGTCGCGGCGTACTCTCCGCGTTGATCGAAGCCTATCGCAATCATTTTTGTGCCGGCAATCTGGTTTGACCCACAAAGAATCGATTGATGAGGTCGACGTGTTAAGTGCAACCGAGATTCCGATACACATTAGACCAGACAAGAAAGTCACTTTCGCACGAATGTACAGGGTGTCCCGTTTGATGCATCGAGTTTTGGAGAACAGAGATATAATAATAATAATAATCTTTAGTGAATTGATCTTTTCGCATTAAACAAAACTATACAGTTTCAAGATCATCTTGAAATCACTATTATGCAACGTTCCCCTTGAATTAGGTTAAATTTCGTTCGACAGAATTTTTTAATCGAATAATTGACGAATTTTTAGTAATATAACAGACTAATATAAATAATAAAAGTAATTATAATAAATGATTAATTTTTGTTTAAACTAGATAATCGAACCGGGATATTCTGTATATTTATAGCAATATTTCCACCCTGTTTCTTTGTTACAAAATTACATTTGTGTAATCGTATTCGGCGGTACGTCTGTGCACAGCCTAAAATATACCAAATTCTATATCCTCGCCATGTATTTCCGGCCGGTTACGTCGTCGCCGCGTTATCAGGCCGAGCTTCCGATCTCGATTGATTCGTTACACGTCTCGAGGAACCATCCTCGTCGCAGGCGTCGCGGGGGGTTGGTTAAGGGGCGGCGGTGTTCGCCGTTCTCCCTCTCCTCTCGACGCCCTCGTCGACTTTCCTTCCCTCGCTTCGTTACCCTCGTCTACTTCACTCCCCCTCCCCCTCCCACCCGGTGCTCTCCGTCGCTAATGCATCGGTGTTCGGCTTCGATAAATCTCGAGCGGGCGAGGAAGACCATACTGCAGCCCTTTTTCCGTCTTCGTTCACCAGCCGCGATTACCTTCGCCGACGGGATCGTGACTCGGCCATCCAGTAGACGATCCCTGCGATTCCTCCTCGGAAACTGGGACGCGATCAGTCCCGCTGGAGGAACACCGGGACAACCAGTTCTCGTTCCAGCGGCAACCGGGCCGCGTTCCTTTTGCCAAACGCTGATCGTTTTATGGACTGCCACCCCCTCCCTTTTCCGCAGAGCGACATGTTTAAAACGCTCTTGCAACCCGGTTCCGCCGTATAAATACTGTTATTTAACCGTCTACTTTCCGATCAATAATTTAAACTTTTCTACGTTATTTAATAGCATTCTGATTACTGTATAATATTTTCTAGGTTATGTCGTTATATTTGACGCTTTAGCGATAGGCTGCCTATCGATCGGCTGTTTAGCCTGTGAATCGGTTGTCGTCGCAACCAGTAATTTGTTACTTAATGATTTGTTTATTTGTTAGATTGTACCACTGTAAGTTATATATTTTTAAATGCTACACGCCTTTCGCGGTTAATCAGATAAGTAAGATAGATAAAGTGTTAATATGCATACGTTAATATTATATTGTTCGATATTTTCTATGTTATTTAATGTGTACACAACGACGTTATGTTACTGTTACGTATAGGTTATAGATTTTAATCGGGGCCGAGGAGTCCGACTGTAAATACTACTCTTTATGAACGCGTTCTATTTTCTGTATAAGTTTAAATTTTCTGTGCGCAACTATGAGATATTTCGCAATAAAAATGTGCAATAAGTGTTCTATTTCATTCTTATGTAACAATTATTATCGTACTCATTCTGTAAATAATAGATTTTAGCGAAAATCCGATGGATTTCGATATTCGTATTCTTGTCGCAAATTCGAGTGCTTGCGGATGAAAATTAAAGCCAGTTTAATAAATTAATATTTAATAATAATTCTCTGTTGAAGACATCAATATGACGAAAAATGAAAGATGGCGAAAGATGACGCGCGAACGCGTCACCGTTCCGAAATCATTCGCAAATCCGAGCCTTTAATTTCACCCGGAAGCCGTCTAACACAATTTCCCGCGCACATAACCCGACACAACCTGACATAATCGCACAATTTCGCGTTTCTACAAATAAACACGGCAGTTCGCAAGGTTCGCCTATGCGGCGAGGCACAGCCGCGCAAAGACGATTACAGGCTTGATTTCTCGAGCCGGCCGCATCTCCTCTATTCGGTGAGTTTAGTTCGCGGAAAACGCAATCACGGCCGCGCGGCGACGGCGGCGGGGAGAACACGTTTTCCCGTTTATTTAGCGATTTTAATGGAAAAACAAGTACAGCCGACACGGGACACCATCGGTGGGGGCCGCGCGTTCGCCGGAATTAATATCGCGGCGCGGGCGGAATCGAATAAATTTTCGGCGCCGAGTAACGGGGAACCGATTTCGATCATCGATTCGCGTCGGGCGCATTAAACGGTGAACGCGGCGTTGCCGCGATATTTTACGCGGCGATCGTAATTATATAATCCGCGGGCTTGGACGCGAACTCTCGGAAACGCTGTTGTCGCCGGGATCGAGCGAGGAATTCGGCGCTCTTCCCGCCGGCGGGCATCGACGAGACGCGATCGTTGGCGCCCGGGGCGGCACCCCTAAACGGACACCCGGGGCGATTAGGCGTTTTAATCGCGACGCCGTTTTTCGGCAGAAAAATTCGGCAGAGGTTAGGAAATAATTCTTGCGATCTTAAGAATTTGAAAAGAAACAATGAAATATTAGTTACTTTATCTAGCTCAGCGGTTCCAGTGTTAAACTAATTTTAAAATCCTTTATGAATAAACGAAACTTGAAATAAAAATAAAATAAAACGAATCAGAAATTGAAGAAGTTAATTTTAGCTATATTAAACTGATCAACGTATTATTAGTTTCCAAATCGGAACATAATTTCTATTTAATTATTTTTAGGTTAAGTTCGTCGTTCCTGCTATTTAATCGGCTGTTTGATCATTGATTTCTATCGATAAATCAAAGGACAAACGTTCCTCAAACTTCATTCTTGGGAAAGTTGCAAGAGATTGCTATAGGGGTTGGTAACGCTCAGGGTGGTCCTTGGGGTGCGATCGAGCCTTGGCAGTTTCCTGATCGATGGACCGTGTTGGATGGTCGTTTTTGGCGACTGTTAACGATTAGCGGAGGGTAGAGAGAGGCCGGGCAGATTTGTTCTTAACCATAGAGTCGAGAGGGAGGGGACAGGGTGACTGGAAAGTATTCGTGGTCGAGGGTTTACGCCCCGATTCGCGGATTCATAATTAAACAGCTCGACCCGGATCTCGTCTGTCAAGTGACGATCTTCATCGTGTTCGCCAACACGGCTGGACGAACTGTCCGTTACCGAGGTTGGGTCCGTTTGGACCCTTAACAGACGACGGGATATCGAACGACTCGGACAGCAAGGAAAATTAAAAGAGAGCATTTTTGACATTATCTAGTAGATTAGTTCCTCTATCATTTAAAAGAAAAAATCCAAATCATTTAGGCAAATTCTGAAAGAGTTATAGCGTTTTGGAAGGGTTGTAAGCGCTACTAATTAATTAAAATTACCTTCATCGCTTCCTGCGGGCGTTGTCAGTAATAAGTATCTCAGTTTAAGTAATATAATATTAATACAAATTAAATAGTATGAATGGACTCGGGCCACTTTCGAAATAAACGGCTTATATATTAGTCGGACCATGTTTCTTCTCGGACAGTGGTCGAAACGTACCCGCCGATCGTCATTCATCTATCCCGTAGACTATCCGCCGTCGGACCGCTAATCGTCTCCCACGGCGTCTCTCTCTCTCTCTCTCTCTCTCTCTGTCTCTCTCGGATCGGATTCTAAACAGTAAATCCAACGGCGGCAACGACACGTGCCATCTTTCGGAATGGGCCACTTCCTGAACCGTCTCCGTGGCCAGACCGCTGCATTCCGATTTGAAAGGGGATATACTCGGGCACGTTTCGTATGGCGTTCGCCGACGCCGAGGGGATGAGAGGAGCGCGGTCGTGGGTGCGCGCGGGGGACGGTGTGGTGTAACCGGGGCTCCGGGTTCTGTCCGTATATTTCCACCGTTCGAATAGAAACTGTTCTCGGGGGCGCGGAGGGGGGCGGGGAGAAGGAGAAGGAGGAGGAGGATCAGTTATTGATATTTCCTGAAACGGCAGATAAAACTTTTCCCTGGCGCTGTCTAGCACGAGGCCGTCGTATATCTTTCGTTTACCCATGCCTCCGGAGGACAGCAATACCATAATCGAGATACGGGACCGTGGGAGAGGGAGAGGGGGGTTCGGGGGCCGATGCCGCGCGATGTATACGTCGGTCTTAACTTTCGCGTTTACCGTCTGGCGATAATGTTCGCCGAAAGGGGATGAAAGTGAGCGGCCGACGCGCGCGTGATCCACGGACGCTGAGAATACGGAGAAAATGGCCGTTTTTATTGTCTTATGGAATTAGGTTATGTAAGATAGTTCGACGAAACTCTGGGCCTCGTGGGCTGGATGCACCGCGGTGCACAGTGGGATGTTCGACACGGAAAGGGGTAATATCTCTTTCGATATTCAGTCTGTTGTCACTTTGACAATGTTTATGCAAATTTGATGGAAAATAGAATGGCTTTACAGCTCGAATCTTCTACTTTTCTTTTTTTATAAGATAAGCACTTTTAATTAACTCTGTGTTGAGAGAAGAAAATCCTACGTTATAGAAGAGTGCTAAAATGCGCCTTTCTAGATATTTGGAGGAGATTTAAATATTTAAATATTTAAATATTTGCTATTCGCTGTGACGGCGACCGGTGAAACGAGATCCATAATGCGATCGCACTGCAATATCCACGGCCGAAACAAAAAGCCCCGTCGCACGTTTTTCTATAAATTAAAACGTACCACGTCGCCGGTATAAATGATACAGTGTTAACGACGCGGTCCTCGCGGCTCGTTTCATTAGGCGCGGGCCGAGAAGGGCCGGATGGCGATCGCAATAAACCGCTCAATTTCAACCCCCTCCCTTTTTCTTGCGGCCGGGGAGATTCATTTATCTTCCGGGGAATCGATGGGAACAAAAGGAAGACGAACGAGCCACGAAAACGTATAAATATTCAGATATTCTACGGCGGTCGCGTCGGCGGCCACCCGGTCAAAAGGTGTTCCCGCTAAATAGGGGACGATGGAGCCAGTCGAGATCGAACCCACTGGGACCAATCTCGGCCGGAACGAATTCACGAAACTGTCGGCGAAATGATCCGAGGGCGAACTTTCTGGCGAAGACTAATTCACTGCTTTGCAATCTATTTTCAGGATCCCTTTCTTGCTTGTTTCTCCTTAAAAATGGAACGGTGAATTTTTATTAATTATCTGAACGCTGGGCCCGTCTTAAAATTGTAGAAATTGCGAAGACTTTTGAGCTGGAAATGACTAAATTTTATTCTTTCATATATTAGTTATAATAAACAGAGATGCCACCGCAACCACCAAATTTCCACGTAAATTAAAAAAGAGAGCTCCAACCGCTCGAAGAATCGCAAACTCAAGAACGAAATAGAAAAAGCAAAAAAAGGAAAAAAACATTTCGCCGAGCGGGTCGCTTCCGACGTGAAATTCGAATTCGGCTGACGCGGCGCGATCTTTCGGAACAGAAAACAAAATAAATAAATGGAGCACGTATTCCCATTGAACGGCCGTTCGGCAAACCGTTCGACCGTGTTCACCCGTAGATTCCGTGCGGCATCGTGCCGATTTTTCCGCGCGTGGACGCGTTACAGAGGCGTTCTCGGTTTGCATAAGCGCATCGGCGCGTGTCCGCGCACCACGCATTTGATTAGAATGAAATTACAGGCGTCGATAAAGCGGGTCGCGCGTGGCACGCGGTCTCGCTGGTTACGCGGCGAGGCCGCCGGGCGGCGTTGCGATCGCGAACCAGAGACTTGCGCGTCCTACTCCGCAGCGCTGCGGACTGTGGCGAGCAGGTCGGTCCGGACGGGCCTTTGGTCGAGTCAGTACGACTCGTGACGTCGCGGTTGTCGGTCGTTTCGGTTCGACAGGAGTTCGGCGCGGCTCGAATCCCGGTATCCGCGATTGTTTCGTCGTCCGTTGTGTTTTCGTAAAACGCCGCGCGGCCTTCGCGTCGGCGATGTGACCGGTTCTGCGAGCAAGTGACGTGCGCCCGCCTTCGTTGCGACCGTTTTCGAAAACGACCCGGCCGCGCGTCTTAGCCGAAAAGCCGCGCGCGTAACGTGCGAGACCACGGGTCCGCGAGTGCGACGCGTTCGTGATACAACACAGCCCAGCTAGCAGCAGCAGCAACAGCAGCAGCCCCTCCGTGTAACTCACGGAAGGATAATAGAGGAAACGGCACTCGCCGGAGAGGTGTGCCCTCGCCTCGATAATACCCGGGAGTAGCAGCAGCAGCAGCAGCGGTAGCGTCGACGGCGACGAACATCTCTCTCTCTCCTCGGTTCTCGGGTGTCTTGGGTCCAGTGCGCGTTCGAACAAGGTCGCGACCGACCGCCTCTGTCCCCGTTATTCCGTCGGCTCGGATCGCGCGGACCGGTGGCGGCGGGGCCCGATCGATTTATTAACCCGCCGGGCGCCGCGGTGAAAAGAAAAAAGGGAACACATCGTGGAATGATATCGCGGTGGTACGCGCGCGGTGTTTGGGGGTTCTTCGCGTGAGAGTGATCGGTGTAGCTGGTATCGCGGCGAGTGCGAGGGAATTACGGCGTTTCGAAAGTGAGGTTTTGCGCGCGTTCCAGAGCCGAGAGTTGTGTTCCGTAGGTGAAAAGGAAACGAGTGGCATCGGGCGGGAGAAAGGAGGAGAGAGAAAGAGATCGAGCGAGAGAGAGAGAGAGAGAGAGAGAGAAAGGAATAACAAGAGAAAAGAAAGATAGAGATAGAGAGAGAGAGAGAGAGCGTGGAATACGGCGTACGGAATCGAGGACGTGCAGAGGAAGGCCAGGGAAACATGTCGAGGCTGCTGAAAGGCGAGCCAACCGCCGGTTATGTCATTGACTCTGACGCGGACCGCCGAATGTATTAGCCCGCGTCGACCGATGACGCGTTCCGACGTCTAATCGCAGAGGAGAGCCGGAACAACACGGCGCCGCAGGAGGCCGGACCGACGGGAATCAGCCGGAACCACGCACCGGAAGCACGTTCGAGCGGGGACGTGTCGATCTTCTATCGGGATCATCCTAGCCGTAGAAAAGAAAAGCAGGCCGGCCGTCGCGCCTTACACTGCCCACCGGAAGTCATATGCCCATACACGCGCGGAAAACGGTAAATCAAATCGTAGAGAGCCGTCGGCTCTGATCAGCTGTCCGGGCCCTGTTTATTTTTCGCTGGATGCTAAAGCACCGATTTACACGACTCTGACATACACGAAAACACGTTCACGCACACGCACACACGTCCAGAGGCGTCGTCAGTGTGTTTCGCCGTCAGTGTTCTCTCGCCATCTCGGAATTTTCTTTTGGTTTGTTTTCCTTGGTTCGTCTACTTCTTCGTTCTACGTTCCAACCCCTCCCCGAGGCTCATCGACAAGGTAAACGCTCCTTTCTTTTATTTTACGTTACGCGTCGCGGCTCGAATAATCTCGCGAGAGAAACGCGTCCCGGTAATTTGAATTTTCAATCATTATTTCGTAATCTCGGTGTCTTGTTTGCGTTTGTCATTACCGGTTCCTTCTTTTTCAATTCTACGTATTTACTTAACACTTTGCGATCGAGTGGCGACTCTAAGGAGCAGCTAAAAATCATCATGCTACGTTCTAAAATCATTTTTATCAAATTTTAATTATATTTAAAAAATTGGTAAGAGCTGTCAACTGTTGCACGAGTCGCAAAATTCAATTACATAATGCATAAAATGCTTCAGGTTATGTAAAATGGAGACGTTACGAGTCTGAACAAATATTTTGGAGTTCCGGCTGTAAAGGGTTGATTTCGATTGTTTTTAAAGCCGACGTCCGCACCCGTGATAGGTATAATATTTTCATCCGCCGTTTAGCCGTAAACACGACACCACCATAGTGCCACCGGCACTCGGCTATCATCTTGCAAGCGACACCAGTGTAGTGCTACCGGCCAGCAGACCGTAAATATTTTCGCACCCCCAAAAGAAATCCAAGCTAACGTAGACCAGCTTATCGTGAAATTAATCGTTTAACTAAATAACCCTTTGTACTCGACGACAAAATATACTCAGATCCAAAATGACGTCAAAATTATTTTAGAACGTGATATAACAATTTTTAATGGTGCTTCGGAGTTACCATTAGAGTGCAAAGGGCTAAAAAATATTTTGGAGACACCGGCAACCCTATAGTTTTATTCTAGGCTTAAATATTTAATTAAATATAGACTCACGTTAAACATAATATAATGAAATAAATTCTCAATAAATCGAAATATAATTTAAATAGAATAAGTAATGAATTCGGTGTAAGTCCATTTTATTAGTTTCTTACGATCGAGAATAGTTCGTCGTAACTGGGAGGAAAATGTTAAGGAAAAACACTCGGCCCTCGGAGGGTTAATAAAAGTTCGTTGATCGATTAATAGAACGGAAACGGTTGAGTAATGGGATCCTCGGCGGAAGATCGAGTTCTACCGGGGAATATTCAATTTCCCTCGCGCCCGTAAACATTCGGAGGAAGAATCGACGTCTCCGATTCCGAACTTATTGTTGAGCAAAAAGAAAAAGCTAGGCGTCATGGGTTCCACCGGGCGGGCGGAAGTCATATGTCCATACACGCGCGGAAAACGGTAAATCATTGTAAAAGCGACCGGCTCTGACCAGCTCGCCCGTTTATTTTCTGTTCGAACACCGGTGCTCTCTCGTCTCTCTCTTCTCTCTCTCGTCTCTCTCTTCTTTCTCTCGTCTCTCTCTTCTCTCTCTCTCTCTCTCTCGTCTCTCTCTTCTCTCTCTCTCTTTCCTCGCCGCGTTCCACCGTGCTCGATTTTTTTCGTTCGCTTCTGTCCGGCCCGGCTCGTCTCGATTCCTCCGTCCGCGGGGCACGTCGGCAAGGTAAACAGTCGTTTTTTTACTATTCCCCTCCCATTGGCCGAGGCTCCATTTCCACGTAAAGAGTGCACGGGTCCTTCCAGGCCGCGCAGAGTGCCAGCCCGCCGCAGTCGAGTATAATCTGTGTCGCTCGAAACGCTAAGAGCATTTTTATTTATCCGCGTCCGAAAATTTCACTCCCTCGAGTAACCCGTTCGCGAAGACGACGCGCCGGACATTTCAGGATTCGTAAAAATTGAACGCTGTTTCCAACAGAGAAGAAAAATAAAGGAGAAGCTCGCGGACAATCATGCGCGGACACGCTGACCGATTTTTATTCGGTGTCACACGCCCGGAACGAATTTCCAAATTCGTTTTCCTCAAATGCGCCGAGCCTCGAATAAAAACGTTTTTCGATTGTCTGCGGAGGCCCATTGTTGCCGCGAATTTCCATCTCTATTTTCGGAAGTGCCGACGCGAGCACCGTAATTGCCAGCGATCCCGCGCGCCTTCTAATTCCTCCGATTATGTTTACCGCGCGAGGAAATCGTTTTCATGTTTAGCTATATTAGGGTGTCCTATAAATTCCTTTATTTTTTTATGCGAAATCAACAGACGATATTTGTTGCTTTAAGGTGGCATCGTGGTTGCGGATGTTCTGTAACCCTTTAACAATGCCACGGAAAAGCAGACATTTATTATAGCTTAAATTGCTACAACTGTGTCAACGTTTATTAAAATTTAGTGGAGAAGAAATGATTTTAAAAATTGCATCTTCTTATTTTTATTAAGTTAATCGCTTTTGACTGAATGTGTATTGAGGGAATGGAATTTTCGTGCGTGGAAAGAACTTATGGGACACCGTAATACAAATTCTCATCGAACGAAGAATAACGCCGCCGTTCCATCGCGCCCCTTTTATTCAGCGAGCGATGCTCGTCGCCTGCGAAAACTATCCGCGGCGCAATTGACATTTGCCGGAAGTCGTTACTCTCCCACGCACAAATGGACGCGCGCAATCTTCCGCTGCAACCCTCTCCGCGCTTCCACGCGGAAACGGTTTCAACGGGAAGTCACGTCTCCCCCGTCGTTTTCTCCGCGCTTTTTATCGCGCGCTCACGGAGAAGCTCGCGATTTTAATCCTGAGACACGGCCGCGCGCGCCTCGCATTGTCGCAGGATCGGTTCGATATCCTCGTCGGATCCCTATCTCCAAATAAACTCGCTCCCTTTAACCCATTAACTATTACGAACCACATTTGGAATTTTTTAAATTCCCAAACTTTTATTTTATTTTCAAAATAATTTAAAACTTGTAAATTGAAGATAATATCGAATCTATTTTACAGCTGAATATAATTGAATATAATGATATTGTTACACAACTTGTTAATCGTATACGTAACTTTTCTCGTCAAATATGAAATGAAAAAAGGAGATTCTGACGGTAATGGATTAATCTGGGCGGAAAGTTTTCGAATTCGTTTGTATAAACAGGCGAAGCCGGTTCGGCGGCCGCCGTTGAATTTATTGGACAAATTCTTCCCGCAATTATTCGCGACGATGTATATAAACCGCCTCCGCCCGCCGGAGAGGGATTCCAGAGATTTTTCATTCGTTGTTGTTAACTCGGCGAAATAACGACCGCGCACCGGTCGAGCATTTTGACCGATTTCGCTGGTCGAAATTAGTTTTTTCATTTGTCGCGTTCCGAAATTCACCTACTTGCTTAATTGCAGTGTTTCGACGTCGATGAGATAATTATAGGCGGAGAGGAATTATTAATCGAACATTTAAATTAGTGAAACTATTGTAAAGTTTTTTGAAAACTATTAGAAATTGTTACGAAGTATTGAAAACCTTTAAAAACTATTTCCAAGTATTAAAAACAATTGGAAACTATTTTATAACTATTAAGAACCATTACAAACCATTCCAAAGAATTAAAAACCATGAAAACCTACTGCAAATTATTAAAAATCGTAAAAAGCAATTTCAAAATATATGCGAGCCCGTGTGAAATTATTACAAGGTATTCAAAATGATCGGAAAAAGTTGAAAAAATACTGTCCAGCATATCCGCCAACTGTTTACGATTCCTCCGCGGCAGGGAAAGCTGTACGCCATTTTTGTCAGCGTCCGCAAAAATCGTCGCGCTCAAATTTTTTCGCCGCATTTCGCCGAGTTTCGCGTTTGTTTGTCTTCTCCTTCGTGCGCGGGCGAAATAAATGCAAAAATCGTTGGCGAATGGGGGATGGGGACGACGCGAGAGGAATGCGATCGAAACGAAAAAGAGGCGGTGGGAAACAGGCCATGGGGGAAAGTCGCGTCGGCGTGCGGACCCGTTACCCTACGATTTTCAATTCCTCTTGTTTCGAAGTTGCGCCTTGAGATTCACCGTTCCGTCGCGCATTCCCCGGATTCTTGCAGCTCCAATTTCAACTATAGCCCCCCCCCACCGCGCGCGTGGTTTCCCGATCCGACGGCGAAACGCTAAAATCGCCCTTCATCCGCAGCCTCTTCCGCCCTTCGCAGCCTTTTCTAACGGCTCGGCGGAAATTTCGCCGGGCGAAGTTCATCAACAAGTATTTCACTCGGCCAAGCAATCATCTTTTTAAACTATTTACAATAGATAGACGTAACTGATTTTAAAAAATTGAATACAAATATTTTATTTGCGAAGCAATTATTAATTTAACAATTTTTCAACCCCCTTTTCAATCTTTTTTTTCTATCATCTCGTCGATGCTGGAACTGTTGATGTTTTTATAAATAAACATAAATGATATACGTGAAGTTGATCAAAAATATTTTATCTAGAAAAGTAATTATCTTTTTAGCAAATTTCCTACCCCCATCTGCTTCTCTTGCAATACTTTGCCGTTGCTGAGACCGCTAATTTATTAAACGTTAGCCTAGTTAATCGACTAGGTAATGAAACAGGTTAATAACTATTAGGCAAGTTCTCAATTAGCACTTTCATATGAGCATACAATTAGCCAATAATTGTTCATAGTTTCTTAATCGTTCCACATAGCTCCGTAGCTCGGAATTAAATGTTCACGCTCCTTAACGGAGACCACGTGATTTAATTTGCATTGGCTCTTGGATTAGAACCAATTTACGATTCATAGTTAACTGGCTCGAATGCCAGTCGTCATTCTGCAAATTCGATTAACTCTTTGCACTCGATCGACGATCACGAAGCGATTCAAACGATGCACGTTACGTGGAAGTCAAAACCGAATAGCGACGTACGATTAACAGTTCAGTATAGGCAGTGCCAGAAAAGAAGATGGCGGATCGGAAAACGAAAGTACCGCGGTTCCGCGCAGCCAAAAATAAAGGAGAAGGAGTAAAGAGTGGATGGAGGCGGTGGGAGGAGGGATGTTTGGAAGTTGAATTGGCTGGAACAGAGGTTAGGGTCCCGCGGCATCGGATATCAGGCACTCGCGGAGCAGCGGCCCCGATAAAAGCTGGAAACTCACGTTATAGCCCGGCAGCGGTAACGACCCAATTATTCGATGGTGGAAGGGTTCCTGAGGGTATCGGGCCAGCAGCCCGCGTAGGTATACAGAATGATCTGGAACTCGGAGCGACGTGTTTTCTCCCTCGTTCGTCGCGGCGCGGCTCGCTCTTCTTTTTCGTGTTCCCCCTTGCTACGGCGATCCTCGCTGTGTGCGCGCACTCGCTCGCTCGCTCGCGCCCCTCCCTTCTCTCTACCTGTCCCTTGTTCTCCCTTTTAGGCCATAAACAACCGGTGCCCGACGTTTGCCGAGGTTATTGGTTTTTGCGAGGGGCGCGACGTATACACGCGTGTCCTGGCTGCCCGAGCTCGCGACTCTCTTTTTCTCTCTCGCGCTGGTTCCTTCGTCCCCCACCTCTCTCTCTTTCTCTTTCTCTCATTGCATACGTACGCACAGAGACCGGCACAAAGAGCACAAGCGTGCCGTCGCGCGAGTCACGTGGTCAGCAACAGCAACGACGAAACAGCGTTGTGCGACACCATCGGAGACTAATTCCAGGAGACAAACACTTTAATTATAACCTTGCCCGCGCTCGGCTACGTGCCCTCGCGATCTCGGTATCGGTGCTTTTATTAAAACCGGCCGCCCGCAGGTGATATGCTAACGATATTATCCGATTACCAACGGCAGCCGGAGTGAGAGAGACAGAGAGAGAGAGAGAGAGAGCGCGAGCGTCTCTGTCGCGTTGAACCGGATCCACGGTTTGCAAAACGCACCGCGAGACCTGTTGTGCCTTCCACTGGTTGTCGCGTCCGTTCTTCATCTTCTCGCGCGTACCGGTTCGTCCTTGTTGTCTCCCTTCCCCCTTCCTCTTCTTCTTTGAAGAAGATATCTACCTTTCTTTGTCTTTCTCTACGTGGCAGTTTCGGTATTTTGAATATTTTAACCCTTTGCGCTCGAATGGTGACTCTCAGGCACCACTAATATTGTTCTTTTACCCTTTAAAATAATCTTTACAGCAACAATGTATAATTTTAGAAAAATTCTTAAATATGGCACTGTTAGCATGAATCACGAGAATTAATTTGCTATATATAAAATACACTACGTCGCGTCAAATGAAAATGCTGTAAGACAGAAAAATTATTTTAGATCTAGAGCTAAAATGGCTTCGGGTGCAAAGGGTTAATATACATCCTCAGAAATGCATGTCTGACGAAAAACTTCGCCGTACCCAGTGGACGTCGCGAGTGAATTCGTATCGTATCGTATCGTACGGCCGATGCCAAAGTCTGCCGCAGCCAAAGGGTTAAGACGCCGAGAGAGACCAGTGACACAGAAGTCTCTCCACGGTGCGCCGGCTCCGTTGAACCGAGGAGCATCGGAGCCCAGCCCCGGGTTAATGCACGCGTAGAGTGGCTCTAGTATTCGGTGTCCTGCCGGCGTATTTCGTTAGCTCGCAAAGCCGTTGTAAGACGGGGGTATCGCGTGTCGCCGTAGCGCAACGCTTCCTCCGATAGCGTTCCTCCATTGTGCATTGTACCGAGAGGACCTCCGAACGGCTGGGGTCAGTAGGTAGGTACGTACGCCGGTGGCGCAATGCTCTCTCTATCTATCGGCTGGCAGAGACGTGTACGGTTACAGGGTTCTCCGGTGAACGGTTGTCTCGATCGTAAGATTGTGTTTCTGGGAGCGACGTAACGCCGCGCCGGATACCGTACCCGAATCAACAAGTATCGTGTTGTCGATTCGCGTAACGCGGATCGATGGCGACGAGGTTAGAGGGTGCGCCGAAGGGTAGTAGTTGGGCCGGTGCGGCGACGATGATAGAGCGGTTCTGAGAGAGAGAGATAGAGAGAGAGAGAGGGGCCGTCTTCGTCGTACCAGCCCGCCGACAATAAGAATCGATCCGGAAGCGATTAGCGGCCGCCGTACCGGAATTCTCGCCGCAGGACCGTTTCCCGTGGCGCCGGACGACGACGGGTTAATTTAATTAACGGGGCCGTTACCGGGCCGCCGTTTCATCGCGGCGCGGCGTCGCGCGCGTTGCGTGTCAATTTTTTCCTGCGGCCGATACGTCTCTCTCTCTCTCTTTCTCTCTCTCTCCGCGTTGCAACGCGCGGTGCACCGTATCGAGCACACGCGACACGGATGCGCGCGCTCGCATCGACGCCCGAAAAAAAACATTGGCTGCGCTTTCCGCATCGTCGTCTCGTCGATCCCGTACGTGTCACGAGGTAGCCGCGCCGGTACGTACATCCCGATACGAGTTTCGGGAATAATGGCGGTACCCGGCGTCGATTCATTTTTACCCAATTTCACGCACCGGTTCACCGGCCACCCCCGTCGCGCGCTCCCTCTCTCTCTCTCTCACCCTCCCGGCATTTTTAGCCGACCGACCCCGTCGAAATCGCTTCCTCTCGCCTGACCCCTCCGGTTCCTCGTCGCCTTCCTCTTCTTCTCCCTCCTCCTCTTTCTCTCTCTCTCTTCCTCTTTCTCTGTCTCTCTCTCTCTCTCTCTCTCTCTGCGTCCTTCCTTCCGCGTCGCGCGGTACCCTCCGCTCTGGAAAACCGCGCGGCCGCGCTCGCTCTTAATTTTCGCCGGCGCCGAGGCTCGCGCGCTGTTTTTGGCATTGCGGTTTATTTCCGCGGTGGACCCTCGCGGCGTACGTGTAATGCGTTTTCCAATTGCGCGCCACCGGATCCGCTCCTCCTCCTCCTCCTCGTCCTCCTCCTCCTCGTCCCCGGCCCCGGCCCCGGCCGCGCTCGTCCACCGTTTCGTCCCCGGGTTTCGCGCCCGCATATCCCATCGGCCACCGTTTCCCGATAGAAATTTACTCTCCGCGTGTTCACGCGTGCACGCGTCGCGGGGACCGCGCCGCACCGCATCCTGTCCGCCTTTCTGCCGCGCGCCCGCGCCCTCTCTCCCGCATTTTAATGCACTTTGCGTAAATTCATTTTCGGGCGCCGTGCTAACGCTCGCCTCGTTTGCTTCCGCTCCCGCTTGTTTCCGCGCCCGCCGGCGCGTCGACGGCCGACGACCGACGCCGCATCCGCGCTTCCGATCGCCGCCGCCCGACCTTTGTTCCGCCTGTTCTCTCGCCGGGCCCCCATTGTTGCCCGAGCGTTTAGAACGAATCGTTACCGTAATGCGATCATCGATGCCCCGACGAAATGCTCGTCCGCGCGAAAAGATGGCCGACCGATGCTGTGTTGTGTCCCACGAAATCGAGTCCGCTCCGCCTTTCTTCGAATAATCCGTGCAACGTAGCTGTTATTTAATAGCGTAGATGATACTGCTAAATAAAGAATAAATGTCAGGAATAAATGATATAGAATAAGTAATAGAAAATGGTATTATTTCATAACAATAAAATCGCGTTTGTTAACTCTTCGCGGCAAACGTTTCACTGTGAAGGTTTCAACTAAAATATCAAACGTCCATTGTACTTTCCAAAATTAAAGAAATTTATTCGATGATCTCTCCAAACATCGCGCCACGTGTTACAATACTCCATAAAATTATATTTGCAATATTCGTTCGACGTCCCGCGCGCGTCACGTAAAATCGTCCGCGGCTGTTAAAGTAAAACGCGTTAAAGGTAAAAACCGAGACCGTTTCGCGTAACGTTACAACAACGGACCCGTTAATTAGAATCGTACGAGTTACACGTTCCGGCTCTTTGTCACTCGTTCGCGGCCGCCTCTTTGTACGTTGCCGGCGCACGTTAACGGGTTCGAAAGGCCCGGGAATTACCGAGTAGACGCGTGCGCGATAAATCGACCGACGTCGTTCACCGTCGATTAGTACAGAGAGAGGGGGGGGGGGGCAGGCACGCCGGTTGTGCAAGCGCATCGCGCATAATTCAGCCATTCGATGCAGGTAGAGGAGCAAGCCCCCACCCACCCCCTCCACTTTCCCGTCTTTCGACGGTTTGCGTCTAATAATCATTCCTTTCCTCGCGTGTTACGTCATTCCCACCTTGCCAGATGTTAACGTCGCGGTAACGTTACACGCATTCTCCCGCTTACGCCGCGGCGGGAGCACCTGCCTCCCCGCGAGCCGTCGCGACGCTCATATTAAATCGAGGATTTATGCCCGGGCGTCGATGCGCTTCGGAACCAGCATTCGAATTTCTCGGTTTTCGTACGCGGACGACTGTAGGGCGACGCGAAGGCCGACATTCGGAGCTCCGTTTCCTCGCGTTCTGTCGAGTTGTTACGCTGTGCTAAATTGCTAATGTACTTTATGTATTATTTTATGTATATTAATATTATTATTATAATATTGTTATATTTTTATATAATGCATCCATGGCAAAAATTTAAACGTGAAACGCACAGCAGAGAAATGATCGGAAAGCTGTAAGAATATTATTACATTATTTTCGCTTTGTTAAAATTATTAAAATAAGTCTATAGTTTAGGTTAATTTTTCGTTAGCATCGTTACGTTTTCGGGATTGAAAACGTAAAATCCTCTGCGAAAAATCCACTCTGCGGAAGATCAATTTCTCTCTCTCCATCTCTCCCGCTTTCTCTGGCTCTCCGAGAGGTCTCTCTCTCTCTCTCTCTCTCTCTCTCTCTCTCTCGGCGAAGGTTTCTCTCGTTATCCGTGGCGAGTCGGCGCGGGGGTGTGTGTGGATTTGAGCGGAGCTTATGCGATTCGGCCGGGCCGACACGCCGTAACGAGAGTTAGTCGCGCCGCGATGCTCGTTGTTCGGTGTAATTGTAGCGTAACGTTGCGTAACGGTCGTCCAGAGGTAATTAATAATTTTACATTAATTATGCAGCGGAATGGCTCAACATATTAATTAACGTCAAGCAGCCAGAACCGGGCCGCGGCCGTGAAGCGTGTTCCGCTCGGTTTTTCCGTTCATTTCGCCCGAGGACAATGGAGACCAACCCACCCCGTATCCGCGAACCACCGCGGAAAATCAATCCGCTTGTTTCCCCGCAAAGACGCGCGAGGAAGTAACCTCAATTTTTTGAAAAATCGTGTATCGTTTTTCCTACCATCCGCCATATTGGATTCACAGCTTCGATTCTTTGACGTTCGAAATTCGGTGGACTGTGGATCTTTATGCGAAATGAGAATTGTTTAAGCTAATTATGAGGAAGATAAATTAGCTGAAAGTGTCTTCTTTTCTTTAATAATTGTAGCAAGTTAAAAATAATGTAACAGTATTCTGGGATTTTACTGTTAATATTTATTTGAGCTAAACTGGGTTTGAGGTGTAGGAGTAATTGTTATGATAATATAATTTAATAATATACTGTGATAGTAGATAATATTATTTAAATAGAAATTAAGTATAAATATAACTACTAGTTATTATTAATTTATTATCTGCCCTTATATTGGTCCAATATTAGTAGAACAAATTCGTGGACATTCTCCATCAATAATGCTACGTTAAATCGATATTATATTTTACTTCTTACCTAACTATTTTATTATCTTATTTTTCATTTACTTTATTTGCTTTTAGCAAAATATAATAACGCAAACATTCCACGGTTCAGTGATCAACTGCCACGGAAAACTTCGCGTATAAAATGTTTAATAAAAATCTTCGGAATCTTGGATTTTTGACCATGATTTCGGGCATCCGTGGCGCCGTTATGCGACGCTATGCAACGCTACGCGACGCGTCCCGCCGATTTCCCGCTGCGAGGCGATCCAATTTCAACGATTCCGTGCGCGCGCGCGCGAGGTCGGGGGGATTATTCGCGCGCGTCGGAGCCGACGAAAAATTCTGCGCGACAAGATACGTCGGTTAAAAATATGGCACCGCGGCGGCGGACCGCCACCCTTTCAGCCCCCGAGGGATCCCGCGCGCTTACGATAACGCGGATACGAAAATATACCGAGGGGAGGCGCGCGTTTTTTTCCCCCCCTCCCTCCCTTCCCATCCCCTTTCGGTTTCTACGTTAAAGGGACACACCTTGCGCCGAACGCGCTCGTAAAGCACGGGGCTGGTTTTCGAGGGGGTGGGGCGAACAGGATGTTGAAATGTCTGTCGCGGCGCGGCGCTGGGAGAAATCTGTTAGCGGGCGCCGGGATAAACATTGCCTCTTTCGCCGTTTGCTAAAACCTCTGGCCCGCTCCGTGGAACCAACCCTTATGGGGTCGCCGCGCGTGCTGTACACCCTCTCCGTGTCTTCTACAGAGACATTGTCGCCCGATGATAATCTATCGGCCTGCCGTGCAAATTCCTACAGTTTTTTTTGCGTTTTACAACCACTCGTGGATTAATTAGCGAAATGAGCAAGCTATTTGGAAGATATCTCTTTTAGCTCTGCAAAACACGCTTTGCTGAATTATTTAATTTCTCACGATTTGTTTGCCATGGAAATCGAACCTCGAATGAGATGCGAAAAATAGCTTTTATAGCATCTGTAAAATTTAGTTATTCTAATTTTTGGTAAGAATTTTATAAAATTCAGTTGCTATAAGGAATTTTATTAAATTCGGTTACTATAAGGAATTTTATGAAATTCAGTTTTGATTGCTATAAGGAATTTTATAAAATTCAGTTTTAATTACTCCAAGAAATATCATAAAATTTATCTGCAATTTGCATTAGAAAAAGGCCTGACTTTTATCGTCGACTACAGGAGGAACATATATTTTTATTCTACGCTTTATGAAGCACTTGCGAGAGATATTGCAACGGAACTGATTAAAAATCAGAATAAACGTTTGCACGTTACTTCAGCAAATTAATATAAAACAGCTGCTCCGGATACGGTTTCAAAGTAATGGAATGACATCCGAATTTCGGGAAACGTTGCTCGGAAGCGGTTGGCGACGGCATTGTCGAACAAGGCAGAGCACTATCGCTAATTTCGTACCAACTTGTCCGTTTCATTTTCGCGAGATTGGTTCCGCGGCGCGATATTTCGGCACTTAACCATCGTCTATCTCTCCGAACTCGTCGCGTGGTTCAGCCCCGTGGCGGCCGCGTAGAGCGTCGACTGTATCGTATTTTCTCACGAGGGTAAATAGAATCGGCCGATCGGGTGGTTCGACAGAAAAAAGAAAAAAGCGATCAGTGCTCGAAGGCGGGGGGCGGCGACGACGAACGCTAAACCGAATGGAAATATATCCGGCGATATCGATGACAGAACGGCGTCGGGCGTCGGAACGTTTAATTAATTAAAAGTGAGCAGCTGGCGCGGGCAAGCGGGCGACGACGCCGCCGTTTCCCAATTTTCACGCAATTATACTCGTTGTCCGCAGTTTTGTAGGACATTTTCCCGTGACTAACGGTTAACGGCATTGTTGCACGCTGAAAATGGATTGATGGAAATAATAGACGCGTGTGTGTGTGCGTGTGCGTGTGCGTGTGCGTGCGCAGGGAACCACCCCGGGAGAAAAGGGTCACGTGTCACGTCGCCCGCTCTCGCCGCGGCCAGTATCAATTATTTTCAAATTACGATTTTTCACCGTGACGTAGTGTGTACAATTGATTTATCCGCGCCGCATCGCGCCGGAATACGCGATTGATACGTGTCGCGAGAGATGACGCGATTTCGATCCCTTTTTCAAGCCCCCTCTCCACCCCTAGCGATACGCTTCGAAGTTGATTCGGTGGCCAGATACTACGGCTAGACTGACCGATGGTTAATGCATTCCCACTGACACCTAGGATACCGTTGCTCTAATCGGAAAAATTCAGAGCGTCGGCTTTTTTTCGAATCCGAATCCAATCACGCGGACGCGCTCTGACCTTTCCCTCTGGATTATTTGTAACTTTAAAAACACGATGTTATACTCTTTCACCCGACAATGTTAATCAACCTGTCTCGACTTTATTTAACGTTAACAGCAACAAAATATTAACCGCGCTTGATTGAGTGTAGAAAAACTTTTCTATGGAGGACCAAAATTTGTCTACTCTGTCTTTGGTATATTTTCGTTGATATTGACTGGAGAACGTCGACGATCGCGATTTTAAAGCACAGAACACATTGGTCCAAGAGGCGTGTCCTCCTCCTTGCTAACTTCGGTCACAGATAGCGCAAGATTGGTCCGTCATTTTTCCTCGAATCGTTAGAACTCGATAGGCTAAGCAAGGATAGACGAGACGATGTCGGACGTGTTTGACCGTGGTGTCTCTGTTCACAGCGTGCAGCTTGCGAGGAAATCGAAATGGTCGAGCTGTGCGGCAGCGGACAACCGACTTCGGCGATGGGCGTGATGGGCCTCGGCTCGGTGGTGTCGGCGGCCACGTCGTCCTCGTCGTCGTCGACGACGACGACGGCCGCGTCCTCGGCGTCGGGCCGCGCCGGCGTCTTGGAGACCCAGGTGCGCGGCCAGTGGTACCGGGTGTTCGTCTCCCTCGAGGACGACTACCTGAGCATCTCGTTGGACGAGAGCTGCGAGACCGGCAACAACGGGCTGAACAACGGCAACATCAACAACAACAACGTCGACAGCCTGAACGACCCGGACGTGCCGGACTCGGTCGCCAATCAGAAGCGGATCGTCCGCGTGGTGAAGAGCGACAACAACGGCCTCGGGATCTCGATCAAAGGCGGCAAGGAGAACAAGATGCCGATCCTGATCTCGAAGATATTCAAGGGTATGGCGGCCGACGCCACCGAGCAGCTCTACGTAGGCGACGCGATTTTGGCGGTGAACGGCGAGGATCTGCGCGAGGCCACCCACGACGAGGCGGTGAAGGCGCTCAAGAGGGCTGGCAAGGTCGTCGAACTTGAAGGTGAGTTCCTAATGCTGACCTAATGAGTCCTCGTTAGGGAAACTGCCGATAGAACTGTCGCGCCTGGGATAATTGATTTCAGATTCGCGACGTTATCGTCTCCGGTGAATTGTTTAATTGTCGATATTTCGGGGCGAGATTGTTTTCTTTCAACCCTTTGCAGTCGACTGGCAACTCTCTGGAGCCGCTAAAAATTATTATGCCACGTTTAAGAATAACTTTCATCAAATTCAATCGTATTAAAAAAATTGTCGAGAGCTGTTAATTGTTGCACGAGACACAAAATTTAATTCCATAATATTTTAATAATATTTAAATTTTAATTCCATAGATGCTCCAAGTTATATAAAATGGACACGCTGCGAGTCTAAAAAAATACTTTGGACCTCCAGTTGAAATGGCTTCGACTACAAAGGGTTACGTCTTCTAATTTTAGCCATTTATTCAAATTAGTCCTTTAATCATGTACTCCAAAAAAATTACTATCGTTATTAAAATATATACTTGCTATTAAAATATCATCCACGACTTAAATTCTTGGTTGGACTATTTAGAGTTTAGAGCGTAAAGTTTAGAGTGGGAAGAAGCTGGGGTGCGAGCCACCGGCAGAGGAAGTCGAGCAGCGAAAATTGAGCCATCCCCTTTTTATCGGTTCCCATCGAAGCGGAACACATAGCTTGACCCTTCTCGCGGCAAAGAATCATGCTCTCTGTACCGGCGACGACGCTCCTCGATGAAACGGGCCGGCGAGGAGGCGACTGCCGTAGGTCGATTAGTGTTTGAAAAGGTTTGAAAAGGCTCGAAGCCCTGCCACGCTTTCGGATTGTACTTCTTCCGCGCGATAGATTGCTTCTCGACCGTGGACGATCTTTCGCCGTTGCTCCGATTCGTCGGCGCAAACCGATTCGAGAAAGGTGCCGGCGAAATGCAGCAGCGATGTCGCGTCGCTTAGGGGACTCGATCGCTTAGTATTCTTCGCTTAGTATTCTCGGCGTGCCGATTGTGTATTTCCGATAGGAAGAAGTGTACCATCTACAGTTTGTTCTGCAGCGTTTCTTCCTCTTCGGTTCGATCATCAACCATTTGCACTGTGATCTTTTTTACAGTTACGTTGACTAGCACTGCTTTGTTTTTAGTAATTTCTTTTTGTATTCGATTTAAATGTAAATTCGGCATTTTTTTTTATTTATGAATAATCGAATAATTTTATTGATTTTTAGGAAGAGTTTTGAAATTCTCTCCAGCCATCGATATCTAAGCGTTCACTTAACCTTTTAAGTGAATTTTACCATTTTAACACTAGGTTTACGGAGTAATAAAAGCAGCCGTTTTATATTTGTTTATGAATGTAACGATTTATTCTAATTATTAATGTAATCGATAAATAAATAAATATAAATAATTATAGTAAATATAATTGACAAATAAGCAATAAATTTATCTTTAAAACCTGAATAATAGTACGTTAACAAATCAGTGATCCGTCATTTTGACGGATTCCGTAAACCTAGTTTTAAGTGAACCCTTCCGTGAACGCGTGGACTATACACCTCGGTCAAATAAATTTCGTTAACATTTCAAAAGAGATCGCGGTAGAAGGATAACCGATCGTCGATGGGATCCTCTTTCTCGCCGGTTGTACGACGGGAAGTCGGCTAGTCTCGCATCAGGAGAGGCGGCCGATTCTCTCGGCCGCGGTGGTCCAGCCGGTAAAACTGATCCTGGCGCAAACAAACTGACTCGATAATTGCGCGGAGGCACCCCGCGGGGGTGCTCGCCTTTGAACTTTCGCCTGGCGTATAATTAATGGTCGGAGCGCGTTTCCGAAAATTAGGTCGCCGCCGCCGGTTAAGTTCGTGTCTGCGCCGATTTCCGAGGGCAGAGCTACTCGCGCCTCGGTTCTCCGGCGCTTAGATTCGTTTAGCCGGTCGCGCGTTAACTCAAACGGCGAAACGCTCGCGGGAGGGAGAGGGTAACCTCCCCGCGGGGAGGGGAGGAGAAAGAGAGAGAGAGAGAGGGAGGAGACGGAGGACATTAACGAGGTTTTCGCTCGAATTAGCCCCGAGTACACGGCGCATTAAGTTCCAGGCGCGGGGATTCTCGGCTCGCGGCGCGTCTCTCGGTCGTTTTAATATCGAATTCCCGCCGTCTCTTTGGGTCTCGCGTCGCGCAACGGTGTCCCCGTGTTATTTCGAGCGGGGGGCTGCGATGTCGCGGAGAAACCCGGATAAGGTGGGGACAAAAACGGCGGCTCGCGACGCGAGAGGAGAACACACAGAGAGCGAGAGAGAGAGAGAGAGAGAGAGAGAGAGAAGAGAGGCGAGGAAAGAAGAACGAGGAGTCCAGAGAGCAAGAAAAAGAAAAAGACAGAGAGTGAGGAGGAGAAAAAGACAGAGAGCGAGAAAGAGAGACATAAAGAGAAAGAGAGGGAGCAAAGTGTAGCGTGTCCGAGGCGAGCTTTTAGCTGGATTAATTCCTCGTTCGGGGCTCGCTCGTCATAGGCGCGGGGAAAAAAGCTCGACGACTCCTTTCTTTCCCCCCTCCCCCCCCCCCCCCCCCCGCCGTTCTCCCGGGCCCGGGGAACGGAAATCAGCGACTTTGCTGTTTCCGCGCGAACTCCCGCGCCATCGTACGCCGCCTCCGGACGCGGGCATTATCAAAAAGTGTGAGCCTGAAAGAACCGGCGGGGGCGAAAGGTCGGCGAGAGAGCGTGCACACCTACTGCCTCAAGCGTTAAATGCCGCTCCCTTCTTCCCCTCTATCCTCGCGCTTTTCCTATTTCCTCCCTCTTCCTCTCTCTCGCCCTCCCTTTCACTCTCCCTCTCTCTCTCTTTTCATTTCTCTCTTTTGCTCTTTCGCTCTTTCGCTCTCTCTTTCTATTTCTCTGCCTCTGCTTTTTCTCTCTCTTTCTATTTCTCTGCCTATGCCTCTCCTCTCTCTTTCTATTTCTCTGCCTATGCCTCTCCTCTCTCTCTCTCTCTCTCTCTCACTCTATTTCTCTGCCTCTGCCTCCTTTCTCTCTATTTCTCTGCTTCTCTCTGTCTTTCTTCTTTCTTCTTACTCTTTCCCCCCCACCGCTGTTCCGTCCCTCATCCGGCCGCCTTTTCTTCGTCCCGGCCCGTTATTTTACTTCCTTTGTGACCGGCTATCGTTTGTTTCTCGTACGAATCTCCGACGAGCGGGAGACAGAGGCCTGCCCGGTGAAGTGCAACGCGAGCGCGCGGCCACCCCCGATCCGTGCACACGTTGCACACGTTGCGCACCGCTCGCTCCTCTGCTCCTGTCCGACCCCGCGCGCACTTTGCATTTAGTTTGCGAGGGACGCGATCGCTCTACACGGTGTCGGGAAACTATCCCCCGCGGATCACCCCGGGAAATATTGTCGCAGACTCGGTCGAAAATCGGTCGAATATTAATTCGAAATTCGGACGAATATTAATTCAAAATTCGGTCGAATGTTCATTCGAATATTAATTCGAAATTCGGTCGAATGTTAATTCGAATATTAATTCGAAATTCGGTCGAATGTTAATTGGAATATTAATTCGAAATTCGGTCGAATATTAATTCGAAATTCTTTCCACAAATAATTATTATTCTGTTTAACTCACTCTTTTCGAAAACGTGCGCGTCTACGCGATAACGAAAACCACGACAGGGGAAGTTACGGGAGAATTTAGGCGTGGCAGTGCCATTATGCGATTCAAACGCAGTTACCTCCGCGCCCTGTATTAAATTAGCAAGATCAAGAGTTCCTTTCTGCATCGGTGTGCCTCCTGCGTTCTGCGCCCCGAGAAATGAAATAGATGAAATTGAATAGACATTAAACGGAACGAGAGATCAGAAGCCTCTCTCAGACTTCGAATATCAAGAATCCCGCGGCAGAGGGTAATTAAAGTGCCGCGGATCTTCGCGTAGAATAAAAACTTAGTCGAATTACAAGGGACGCAAATTACAGGTAAATTACGTCGTTCCTTCGAGTAACCCTGACAAGGAAATAAGGCAACCTCGTCGAGCACAGTTTCTATTCAAGGCTCATGAAATTTTTACGGAGGACGACTGGACCATGCGCGAATTTTCGGCGCGGCGCTACAGCCAGAGCGTCACCGCGGGCAGAGTGCTGATAACGAAAGGGTCAAACGAAATCGAAACCTCGACGAAAGGATCGCGACGCGTAGAATCGCGTCGCAACTTTCTCGACACCCGGTGCAGAGGCCCGTCTTCGTGTCTGTGCGTAGCCTCCCGTGTGCACTCCGGCGTTCAGAGCCCGCTCCGGGGCTTTCAGGCCGTAGCGCCGCCGGTGTGCATCGCGCTGCGCCACGCCGACCTGCACCGTACACAGCGCAGAGGCGGCCGGCCCCCC
>NC_135777.1:23275240-23275320 GCF_028453695.1 Augochlora pura | reverse complement strand
ACTTAACAGGGGGTTATAAAAAGATGCAGACTAAAAACAGAGAGATGCGGAATTGTGAAAGGAGAAATAGCAAGAGGGTC